>NW_027474224.1:0-65689 GCF_050947335.1 Megachile rotundata | reverse complement strand
ATAAGCATAATATGGCTAATAATATGAGTTAGATTGATAATAATAAGAGTAATGAGTATAGTAATTGTCGTTCTACCAATCATATAAGCATAGTATGGCTAATAATATGAGTTCGATTGATAATAATAAGAGTAATAAATATAGTAATTGTAGTTCTATCGATCATATAAGCATAATATGGTTAATAATATGAGTTAGATTGATAATAGTGAGTGTAGTCAGTATAGTAATTGTCGTTCTGTCGATCATATAAGCATAGAATGGCTAATAATATGAGTTCGATTGATAATAATAAGAGTAATAAGTATAGTAATTGTCGTTCTATCGATCATATAAGCATAATATGGCTAACAATGTGAGTTAGATTGATAATAATAAGACTAATAAGTATAGTAATTGTAGTTCTATCGATCATATAAGCATAATATGTCTAATAATATGGGTTCAATTGATAATAATAAGAGTAATAAGTATAGTAATTGTAGTTCTATCGATCATATAAGCATAATATGGCTAATAATATGAGTTAGATTGATAATAATAAGAGTATTAAGTATAGTAATTATCGTTCCACCGATCATACAAGCATAATGTGGCTAATAATATGAGTTAGATTGATAATAATAAGTGTAATAAGTGTAGTAATTATCGTTCTACCGATCATATAAGCATAATATGGCTAATAATATGAGTTAGATTGATAATAATAAGAGTAAAAAGTATAGTAATTGTCGTTCTATCGATCATATAAGCATAATATGGCTAATAATATGAGTTAGATTGATAGTAATAAGACTAACAAGTATAGTAATTGTCGTTCTATCGATCATATAAGCATAATATGGATAATAATATGAGTCAGATTGATAATAATAAGAGTAATAAGTATAGTAATTGTCGTTCTATCGACCATATCTGCATAATATGGTTAATAATATGAGTTAGATTGATAATAGTGAGTGTAATAAGTATAGTAATTGTAGTTTCATTGCTCATATAAGCATAATATGATTAATAATATGAGTTAGATGAATAATAATAAGAGTAATAAGTATAGTAATTATCGTTCTCCCGATCATACAAGCATAATATGGCTAATCATATGAGTTAGATTGATAATAATAAGAGCAGTAAGTATAGTAATTGCCGTTCTATCGATCACATAAGCATAATATGGCTAATAATATCAGTTAGATTGATAATAATAAGAGTAGTGAGCATAGTAATTGTCGTTCTATCGATCATATAAGCATAGTATGGCTAATAATATGAGTTAGATTGATAATAGTGAGTGCAATAAGTATAGTAATTGTCGTTCTGTCGATCATATAAGCATAGTATGGCTAATAATATGAGTTCGATTGATAATAATAAGAGTAATAAGTATAGTAATGGTAGTTCTATCGATCATATAAGCATAATATGGCTGATAATATGAGTTAGATTGATAATAATAAGAGTAATGAGTATAGTATTTTTCGTTCTATCGATCATATAAGCATAAGATGGCAAATAATATGAGTTAGATTGATAATAATAAGAGTAATAAGTATAGTAATTGTCGTTCTATCGATCATATAAGCATAATATGGCTAACAATGTGAGTTAGATTGATAATAATAAGACTAATAAGTATAGTAATTGTAGTTCTATCGATCATATAAGCATAAGATGGCAAGTAATATGAGTTAGATTGATAATAATAAGAGTAATAAGTATAGTAATTGTCGTTTTATCGATCATATAAGCATAATATGGCTAAGAATGTGAGTTAGATTGATAATAATAAGAGTAATAAGTATAGTAATTATCGTTCTATTCATCACATAAGCATAATATGGCTAATAATATGAGTTAGATTGATAATAATAAGAGTAATAAGTATAGTAATTGTAGTTCTATCGATCATATAAGCATAATATGGCTAATAATATGAGTTAGATTGATAATAATAAGAGTATTAAGTATAGTAATTATCTTTCCACCGATCATACAAGCATAATGTGGCTAATAATATGAGTTAGATTGATAATAATAAGTGTAATAAGTGTAGTAATTATCGTTCTACCGATCATATAAGCATAATATGGCTAATAATATGAGTTAGATTGATAATAATAAGAGTAAAAAGTATAGTAATTGTCGTTCTATCGATCATATAAGCATAATATGGCTAATAATATGAGTTAGATTGATAGTAATAAGACTAATAAGTATAGTAATTGTCGTTCTATCGATCATATAAGCATAATATGGAAAATAATATGTGTCAGATTGATAATAATAAGAGTAATAAGTATAGTAATTGTCGTTCTATCGATCATATAAGCATAGTATGGCTAACAATATGAGTTAGATTGATAATAATAAGAGTAATAAGTATAGTAATTATCGTTCTATTCATCACATAAGCATAATATGGCTAATAATATGAGTTAGATTGATAATAATAAGAGTAATGAGTATAGTAATTGTCGTTCTACCGATCATATAAGCATAGTATGGCTAATAATATGAGTTCGATTGATAATAATAAGAGTAATAAATATAGTAATTGTAGTTCTATCGATCATATAAGCATAATATGGCTAATAATATGAGTTAGATTGATAATAATAAGAGTAATGAGTATAGTAATTTTCGTTCTATCGATCATATCAGCATAATATGGCAAATAATATGAGTCAGATTGATAATAATAAGAGTAATAAGTATAGTAATTGTCGTTCTATCGACCATATCTGCATAATATGGTTAATAATATGAGTTAGATTGATAATAGTGAGTGTAGTCAGTATAGTAATTGTCGTTCTGTCGATCATATAAGCATAGAATGGCTAATAATATGAGTTCGATTGATAATAATAAGAGTAATAAGTATAGTAATTGTCGTTCTA
Source organism: Megachile rotundata (assembly GCF_050947335.1). Taxonomy (NCBI): domain Eukaryota; kingdom Metazoa; phylum Arthropoda; class Insecta; order Hymenoptera; family Megachilidae; genus Megachile; species Megachile rotundata. The sequence continues at coordinate 62,792 of NW_027474224.1, read as the reverse complement.
TCGATCATATAAGCATAATATGGCTAATAATATGAGTTAGATTGATAATAATAAGACTAATAAGTATAGTAATTGTCGTTCTATCGATCATAAAAGCATAGTATGGCTAATAATATGAGTTAGATTGATAATAATAAGAGTAATAAGTATAGTAATTGTCGTCCTATCGATCATATAAGCATAATATGGCTAACAATGTGAGTTAGATTGATAATAATAAGACTAATAAGTATAGTAATTGTAGTTCTATCGATCATATAAGCATAATATGTCTAATAATATGGGTTCGATTGATAAAAATAAGAGTAATAAGTATAGTAATTGTAGTTCTATCGATCATATAAGCATAATATGGCTAATAATATGAGTTAGATTGATAATAATAAGAGTATTAAGTATAGTAATTATCGTTCCACCGATCATACAAGCATAATGTGGCTAATAATATGAGTTAGATTGATAATAATAAGTGTAATAAGTGTAGTAATTATCGTTCCACCGATCATACAAGCATAATGTGGCTAATAATATGAGTTAGATTGATAATAATAAGAGTAATGAGTATAGTAATTGTCGTTCTACCGATCATATAAGCATAGTATGGCTAATAATATGAGTTCGATTGATAATAATAAGAGTAATAAATATAGTAATTGTAGTTCTATCGATCATATAAGCATAATATGGCTAATAATATGAGTTAGATTGATAATAATAAGAGTAATGAGTATAGTAATTTTCGTTCTATCGATCATATCAGCATAAGATGGCAAATAATATGAGTTAGATTGATAATAATGAGAGTAATAAGTATAGTAATTGTCGTTCTATCGATCATATAAGCATAATATGGCAAATAATATGAGTCAGATTGATAATAATAAGAGTAATAAGTATAGTAATTGTCGTTCTATCGACCATATCTGCATAATATGGTTAATAATATGAGTTAGATTGATAATAGTGAGTGTAGTCAGTATAGTAATTGTCGTTCTGTCGATCATATAAGCATAGAATGGCTAATAATATGAGTTCGATTGATAATAATAAGAGTAATAAGTATAGTAATTGTCGTTCTATCGATCATATAAGCATAATATGGCTAATAATATGAGTTAGATTGATAATAATAAGACTAATAAGTATAGTAATTGTCGTTCTATCGATCATAAAAGCATAGTATGGCTAATAATATGAGTTAGATTGATAATAATAAGAGTAATAAGTATAGTAATTGTCGTTCTATCGATCATATAAGCATAATATGGCTAACAATGTGAGTTAGATTGATAATAATAAGACTAATAAGTATAGTAATTGTAGTTCTATCGATCATATAAGCATAATATGTCTAATAATATGGTTTCGATTGATAAAAATAAGAGTAATAAGTATAGTAATTGTAGTTCTATCGATCATATAAGCATAATATGGCTAATAATATGAGTTAGATTGATAATAATAAGAGTATTAAGTATAGTAATTATCGTTCCACCGATCATACAAGCATAATGTGGCTAATAATATGAGTTAGATTGATAATAATAAGTGTAATAAGTGTAGTAATTATCGTTCCACCGATCATACAAGCATAATGTGGCTAATAATATGAGTTAGATTGATAATAATAAGAGTAATGAGTAGAGTAATTGTCGTTCTACCGATCATATAAGCATAGTATGGCTAATAATATGAGTTCGATTGATAATAATAAGAGTAATAAATATAGTAATTGTAGTTCTATCGATCATATAAGCATAATATGGCTAATAATATGAGTTAGATTGATAATAATAAGAGTAATGAGTATAGTAATTTTCGTTCTATCGATCATATCAGCATAAGATGGCAAATAATATGAGTTAGATTGATAATAATAAGAGTAATAAGTATAGTAATTGTCGTTCTATCGATCATATAAGCATAATATGGCAAATAATATGAGTCAGATTGATAATAATAAGAGTAATAAGTATAGTAATTGTCGTTCTATCGACCATATCTGCATAATATGGTTAATAATATGAGTTAGATTGATAATAGTGAGTGTAGTCAGTATAGTAATTGTCGTTCTGTCGATCATATAAGCATAGAATGGCTAATAATATGAGTTCGATTGATAATAATAAGAGTAATAAGTATAGTAATTGTCGTTCTATCGATCATATAAGCATAATATGGCTAATAATATGAGTTAGATTGATAATAATAAGACTAATAAGTATAGTAATTGTCGTTCTATCGATCATAAAAGCATAGTATGGCTAATAATATGAGTTAGATTGATAATAATAAGAGTAATAAGTATAGTAATTGTCGTTCTATCGATCATATAAGCATAATATGGCTAATAATATGAGTTAGATTGATAGTAATAAGACTAACAAGTATAGTAATTGTAGTTCTATCGATCATATAAGCATAATATGGCTAATAATATGAGTTAGATTGATAATAATAAGAGTATTAAGTATAGTAATTATCGTTCCAACGATCATACAAGCATAATGTGGCTAATAATATGAGTTAGATTGATAATAATAAGTGTAATAAGTGTAGTAATTATCGTTCTACCGATCATATAAGCATAATATGGCTAATAATATGAGTTAGATTGATAATAATAAGAGTAAAAAGTATAGTAATTGTCGTTCTATCGATCATATAAGCATAATATGGCTAATAATATGAGTTAGATTGATAGTAATAAGACTAACAAGTATAGTAATTGACGTTCTATCGATCATATAAGCATAATATGGATAATAATATGAGTCAGATTGATAATAATAAGAGTAATAAGTATAGTAATTGTCGTTCTATCGACCATATCTGCATAATATGGTTAATAATATGAGTTAGATTGATAATAGTGAGTGTAATAAGTATAGTAATTGTAGTTTCATTGCTCATATAAGCATAATATGATTAATAATATGAGTTAGATGAATAATAATAAGAGTAATAAGTATAGTAATTATCGTTCTCCCGATCATACAAGCATAATATGGCTAATCATATGAGTTAGATTGATAATAATAAGAGCAGTAAGTATAGTAATTGCCGCTCTATCGATCACATAAGCATAATATGGCTAATAATATCAGTTAGATTGATAATAATAAGAGTAGTGAGCATAGTAATTGTCGTTCTATCGATCATATAAGCATAGTATGGCTAATAATATGAGTTAGATTGATAATAGTGAGTGCAATAAGTATAGCAATTGTCGTTCTGTCGATCATATAAGCATAGTATGGCTAATAATATGAGTTCGATTGATAATAATAAGAGTAATAAGTATAGTAATGGTAGTTCTATCGATCATATAAGCATAATATGGCTGATAATATGAGTTAGATTGATAATAATAAGAGTAATGAGTATAGTAATTTTCGTTCTATCGATCATATAAGCATAAGATGGCAAATAATATGAGTTAGATTGATAATAATAAGAGTAATAAGTATAGTAATTGTCGTTCTATCGATCATATAAGCATAATATGGCTAACAATGTGAGTTAGATTGATAATAATAAGACTAATAAGTATAGTAATTGTAGTTCTATCGATCATATAAGCATAAGATGGCAAGTAATATGAGTTAGATTGATAATAATAAGAGTAATAAGTATAGTAATTGTCGTTTTATCGATCATATAAGCATAATATGGCTAACAATGTGAGTTAGATTGATAATAATAAGACTAATAAGTATAGTAATTGTAGTTCTATCGATCATATAAGCATAATATGGCTAATAATATGAGTTCGATTGATAATAATAAGAGTAATAAGTATAGTAATTGTAGTTCTATCGATCATATAAGCATAATATGGCTAATAATATGAGTTAGATTGATAATAATAAGAGTATTAAGTATAGTAATTATCTTTCCACCGATCATACAAGCATAATGTGGCTAATAATATGAGTTAGATTGATAATAATAAGTGTAATAAGTGTAGTAATTATCGTTCTACCGATCATATAAGCATAATATGGCTAATAATATGAGTTAGATTGATAATAATAAGAGTAAAAAGTATAGTAATTGTCGTTCTATCGATCATATAAGCATAATATGGCTAATAATATGAGTTAGATTGATAGTAATAAGACTAATAAGTATAGTAATTGTCGTTCTATCGATCATATAAGCATAATATGGAAAATAATATGTGTCAGATTGATAATAATAAGAGTAATAAGTATAGTAATTGTCATTCTATCGACCATATCTGCATAATATGGTTAATAATATGAGTTAGATTGATAATAATAAGAGCAGTAAGTATAGTAATTGCCGTTCTATCGATCACATAAGCATAATATGGCTAATAATATCAGTTAGATTGATAATAATAAGAGTAGTGAGCATAGTAATTGTCGTTCTATCGATCATATAAGCATAGTATGGCTAACAATATGAGTTAGATTGATAATAATAAGAGTAATAAGTATAGTAATTGTCGTTCTATTCATCACATAAGCATAATATGGCTAATAATATGAGTTAGATTGATAATAATAAGAGTAATGAGTATAGTAATTGTCGTTCTACCGATCATATAAGCATAGTATGGCTAATAATATGAGTTCGATTGATAATAATAAGAGTAATAAATATAGTAATTGTAGTTCTATCGATCATATAAGCATAATATGGCTAATAATATGAGTTAGATTGATAATAATAAGAGTAATGAGTACAGTAATTTTCGTTCTATCGATCATATAAGCATAATATGGCAAATAATATGAGTCAGATTGATAATAATAAGAGTAATAAGTATAGTAATTGTCGTTCTATCGACCATATCTGCATAATATGGTTAATAATATGAGTTAGATTGATAATAGTGAGTGTAGTCAGTATAGTAATTGTCGTTCTGTCGATCATATAAGCATAGAATGGCTAATAATATGAGTTCGATTGATAATAATAAGAGTAATAAGTATAGTAATTGTCGTTCTATCGATCATATAAGCATAATATGGCTAATAATATGAGTTAGATTGATAATAATAAGACTAATAAGTATAGTAATTGTCGTTCTATCGATCATAAAAGCATAGTATGGCTAATAATATGAGTTAGATTGATAATAATAAGAGTAATAAGTATAGTAATTGTCGTCCTATCGATCATATAAGAATAATATGGCTAACAATGTGAGTTAGATTGATAATAATAAGACTAATAAGTATAGTAATTGTAGTTCTATCGATCATATAAGCATAATATGTCTAATAATATGGGTTCGATTGATAAAAATAAGAGTAATAAGTATAGTAATTGTAGTTCTATCGATCATATAAGCATAATATGGCTAATAATATGAGTTAGATTGATAATAATAAGAGTATTAAGTATAGTAATTATCGTTCCACCGATCATACAAGCATAATGTGGCTAATAATATGAGTTAGATTGATAATAATAAGTGTAATAAGTGTAGTAATTATCGTTCCACCGATCATACAAGCATAATGTGGCTAATAATATGAGTTAGATTGATAATAATAAGAGTAATGAGTATAGTAATTGTCGTTCTACCGATCATATAAACATAGTATGGCTAATAATATGAGTTCGATTGATAATAATAAGAGTAATAAATATAGTAATTGTAGTTCTATCGATCATATAAGCATAATATGGCTAATAATATGAGTTAGATTGATAATAATAAGAGTAATGAGTATAGTAATTTTCGTTCTATCGATCATATCAGCATAAGATGGCAAATAATATGAGTTAGATTGATAATAATGAGAGTAATAAGTATAGTAATTGTCGTTCTATCGATCATATAAGCATAATATGGCAAATAATATGAGTCAGATTGATAATAATAAGAGTAATAAGTATAGTAATTGTCGTTCTATCGACCATATCTGCATAATATGGTTAATAATATGAGTTAGATTGATAATAGTGAGTGTAGTCAGTATAGTAATTGTCGTTCTGTCGATCATATAAGCATAGAATGGCTAATAATATGAGTTCGATTGATAATAATAAGAGTAATAAGTATAGTAATTGTCGTTCTATCGATCATATAAGCATAATATGGCTAATAATATGAGTTAGATTGATAATAATAAGACTAATAAGTATAGTAATTGTCGTTCTATCGATCATAAAAGCATAGTATGGCTAATAATATGAGTTAGATTGATAATAATAAGAGTAATAAGTATAGTAATTGTCGTTCTATCGATCATATAAGCATAATATGGCTAACAATGTGAGTTAGATTGATAATAATAAGACTAATAAGTATAGTAATTGTAGTTCTATCGATCATATAAGCATAATATGTCTAATAATATGGTTTCGATTGATAAAAATAAGAGTAATAAGTATAGTAATTGTAGTTCTATCGATCATATAAGCATAATATGGCTAATAATATGAGTTAGATTGATAATAATAAGAGTATTAAGTATAGTAATTATCGTTCCACACCGATCATACAAGCATAATGTGGCTAATAATATGAGTTAGATTGATAATAATAAGTGTAATAAGTGTAGTAATTATCGTTCCACCGATCATACAAGCATAATGTGGCTAATAATATGAGTTAGATTGATAATAATAAGAGTAATGAGTAGAGTAATTGTCGTTCTACCGATCATATAAGCATAGTATGGCTAATAATATGAGTTCGATTGATAATAATAAGAGTAATAAATATAGTAATTGTAGTTCTATCGATCATATAAGCATAATATGGCTAATAATATGAGTTAGATTGATAATAATAAGAGTAATGAGTATAGTAATTTTCGTTCTATCGATCATATCAGCATAAGATGGCAAATAATATGAGTTAGATTGATAATAATAAGAGTAATAAGTATAGTAATTGTCGTTCTATCGATCATATAAGCATAATATGGCAAATAATATGAGTCAGATTGATAATAATAAGAGTAATAAGTATAGTAATTGTCGTTCTATCGACCATATCTGCATAATATGGTTAATAATATGAGTTAGATTGATAATAGTGAGTGTAGTCAGTATAGTAATTGTCGTTCTGTCGATCATATAAGCATAGAATGGCTAATAATATGAGTTCGATTGATAATAATAAGAGTAATAAGTATAGTAATTGTCGTTCTATCGATCATATAAGCATAATATGGCTAATAATATGAGTTAGATTGATAATAATAAGACTAATAAGTATAGTAATTGTCGTTCTATCGATCATAAAAGCATAGTATGGCTAATAATATGAGTTAGATTGATAATAATAAGAGTAATAAGTATAGTAATTGTCGTTCTATCGATCATATAAGCATAATATGGCTAATAATATGAGTTAGATTGATAGTAATAAGACTAACAAGTATAGTAATTGTAGTTCTATCGATCATATAAGCATAATATGGCTAATAATATGAGTTAGATTGATAATAATAAGAGTATTAAGTATAGTAATTATCGTTCCAACGATCATACAAGCATAATGTGGCTAATAATATGAGTTAGATTGATAATAATAAGTGTAATAAGTGTAGTAATTATCGTTCTACCGATCATATAAGCATAATATGGCTAATAATATGAGTTAGATTGATAATAATAAGAGTAAAAAGTATAGTAATTGTCGTTCTATCGATCATATAAGCATAATATGGCTAATAATATGAGTTAGATTGATAGTAATAAGACTAACAAGTATAGTAATTGACGTTCTATCGATCATATAAGCATAATATGGATAATAATATGAGTCAGATTGATAATAATAAGAGTAATAAGTATAGTAATTGTCGTTCTATCGACCATATCTGCATAATATGGTTAATAATATGAGTTAGATTGATAATAGTGAGTGTAATAAGTATAGTAATTGTAGTTTCATTGCTCATATAAGCATAATATGATTAATAATATGAGTTAGATGAATAATAATAAGAGTAATAAGTATAGTAATTATCGTTCTCCCGATCATACAAGCATAATATGGCTAATCATATGAGTTAGATTGATAATAATAAGAGCAGTAAGTATAGTAATTGCCGCTCTATCGATCACATAAGCATAATATGGCTAATAATATCAGTTAGATTGATAATAATAAGAGTAGTGAGCATAGTAATTGTCGTTCTATCGATCATATAAGCATAGTATGGCTAATAATATGAGTTAGATTGATAATAGTGAGTGCAATAAGTATAGCAATTGTCGTTCTGTCGATCATATAAGCATAGTATGGCTAATAATATGAGTTCGATTGATAATAATAAGAGTAATAAGTATAGTAATGGTAGTTCTATCGATCATATAAGCATAATATGGCTGATAATATGAGTTAGATTGATAATAATAAGAGTAATGAGTATAGTAATTTTCGTTCTATCGATCATATAAGCATAAGATGGCAAATAATATGAGTTAGATTGATAATAATAAGAGTAATAAGTATAGTAATTGTCGTTCTATCGATCATATAAGCATAATATGGCTAACAATGTGAGTTAGATTGATAATAATAAGACTAATAAGTATAGTAATTGTAGTTCTATCGATCATATAAGCATAAGATGGCAAGTAATATGAGTTAGATTGATAATAATAAGAGTAATAAGTATAGTAATTGTCGTTTTATCGATCATATAAGCATAATATGGCTAACAATGTGAGTTAGATTGATAATAATAAGACTAAGAAGTATAGTAATTGTAGTTCTATCGATCATATAAGCATAATATGGCTAATAATATGAGTTCGATTGATAATAATAAGAGTAATAAGTATAGTAATTGTAGTTCTATCGATCATATAAGCATAATATGGCTAATAATATGAGTTAGATTGATAATAATAAGAGTATTAAGTATAGTAATTATCTTTCCACCGATCATACAAGCATAATGTGGCTAATAATATGAGTTAGATTGATAATAATAAGTGTAATAAGTGTAGTAATTATCGTTCTACCGATCATATAAACATAATATGGCTAATAATATGTGTTAGATTGATAATAATAAGAGTAAAAAGTATAGTAATTGTCGTTCTATCGATCATATAAGCATAATATGGCTAATAATATGAGTTAGATTGATAGTAATAAGACTAATAAGTATAGTAATTGTCGTTCTATCGATCATATAAGCATAATATGGAAAATAATATGAGTCAGATTGATAATAATAAGAGTAATAAGTATAGTAATTGTCGTTCTATCGACCATATCTGCATAATATGGTTAATAATATGAGTTAGATTGATAATAATAAGAGCAGTAAGTATAGTAATTGCCGTTCTATCGATCACATAAGCATAATATGGCTAATAATATCAGTTAGATTGATAATAATAAGAGTAGTGAGCATAGTAATTGTCGTTCTATCGATCATAAAAGCATAGTATGGCTAATAATATGAGTTAGATTGATAATAATAAGAGTAATAAGTATAGTAATTGTCGTTCTATCGATCATATAAGCATAATATGGCTAACAATGTGAGTTAGATTGATAATAATAAGACTAATAAGTATAGTAATTGTAGTTCTATCGATCATATAAGCATAATATGTCTAATAATATGGGTTCGATTGATAAAAATAAGAGTAATAAGTATAGTAATTGTCGTTCTATCGATCATATAAGCATAATATGGCAAATAATATGAGTCAGATTGATAATAATAAGAGTAATAAGTATAGTAATTGTCGTTCTATCGACCATATCTGCATAATATGGTTAATAATATGAGTTAGATTGATAATAGTGAGTGTAGTCAGTATAGTAATTGTCGTTCTGTCGATCATATAAGCATAGAATGGCTAATAATATGAGTTAGATTGATAATAGTGAGTGTAGTCAGTATAGTAATTGTCGTTCTGTCGATCATATAAGCATAGAATGGCTAATAATATGAGTTAGATTGATAATAATAAGAGTAATGAGTATAGTAATTTTCGTTCTATCGATCATATAAGCATAAGATGGCAAATAATATGAGTTAGATTGATAATAATAAGAGTAATAAGTATAGTAATTGTCGTTCTATCGATCATATAAGCATAATATGGCTAATAATATGAGTTAGATTGATAATAATAAGACTAATAAGTATAGTAATTGTCGTTCTATCGATCATAAAAGCATAGTATGGCTAATAATATGAGTTAGATTGATAATAATAAGAGTAATAAGTATAGTAATTGTCGTTCTATCGATCATATAAGCATAATATGGCTAACAATGTGAGTTAGATTGATAATAATAAGACTAATAAGTATAGTAATTGTAGTTCTATCGATCATATAAGCATAATATGTCTAATAATATGGGTTCGATTGATAAAAATAAGAGTAATAAGTATAGTAATTGTAGTTCTATCGATCATATAAGCATAATATGGCTAATAATATGAGTTAGATTGATAATAATAAGAGTATTAAGTATAGTAATTATCGTTCCACCGATCATACAATCATAATGTGGCTAATAATATGAGTTAGATTGATAATAATAAGTGTAATAAGTGTAGTAATTATCGTTCCACCGATCATACAAGCATAATGTGGCTAATAATATGAGTTAGATTGATAATAATAAGAGTAATGAGTATAGTAATTGTCGTTCTACCGATCATATAAGCATAGTATGGCTAATAATATGAGTTCGATTGATAATAATAAGACTAATAAGTATAGTAATTGTCGTTCTATCGATCATAAAAGCATAGTATGGCTAATAATATGAGTTAGATTGATAATAATAAGAGTAATAAGTATAGTAATTGTCGTTCTATCGATCATATAAGCATAATATGGCTAACAATGTGAGTTAGATTGATAATAATAAGACTAATAAGTATAGTAATTGTAGTTCTATCGATCATATAAGCATAATATGTCTAATAATATGGGTTCGATTGATAAAAATAAGAGTAATAAGTATAGTAATTGTAGTTCTATCGATCATATAAGCATAATATGGCTAATAATATGAGTTAGATTGATAATAATAAGAGTATTAAGTATAGTAATTATCGTTCCACCGATCATACAAGCATAATGTGGCTAATAATATGAGTTAGATTGATAATAATAAGTGTAATAAGTGTAGTAATTATCGTTCCACCGATCATACAAGCATAATGTGGCTAATAATATGAGTTAGATTGATAATAATAAGAGTAATGAGTATAGTAATTGTCGTTCTACCGATCATATAAGCATAGTATGGCTAATAATATGAGTTCGATTGATAATAATAAGAGTAATAAATATAGTAATTGTAGTTCTATCGATCATATAAGCATAATATGGCTAATAATATGAGTTAGATTGATAATAATAAGAGTAATGAGTATAGTAATTTTCGTTCTATCGATCATATCAGCATAAGATGGCAAATAATATGAGTTAGATTGATAATAATAAGAGTAATAAGTATAGTAATTGTCGTTCTATCGATCATATAAGCATAATATGGCAAATAATATGAGTCAGATTGATAATAATAAGAGTAATAAGTATAGTAATTGTCGTTCTATCGACCATATCTGCATAATATGGTTAATAATATGACTTAGATTGATAATAGTGAGTGTAGTCAGTATAGTAATTGTCGTTCTGTCGATCATATAAGCATAGAATGGCTAATAATATGAGTTCGATTGATAATAATAAGAGTAATAAGTATAGTAATTGTCGTTCTATCGATCAAATAAGCATAATATGGCTAATAATATGAGTTAGATTGATAATAATAAGACTAATAAGTATAGTAATTGTCGTTCTATCGATCATAAAAGCATAGTATGGCTAATAATATGAGTTAGATTGATAATAATAAGAGTAATAAGTATAGTAATTATCGTTCTCCCGATCATACAAGCATAATATGGCTAATCATATGAGTTAGATTGATAATAATAAGAGCAGTAAGTATAGTAATTGCCGTTCTATCGATCACATAAGCATAATATGGCTAATAATATCAGTTAGATTGATAATAATAAGAGTAGTGAGCATAGTAATTGTCGTTCTATCGATCATATAAGCATAGTATGGCTAACAATATGAGTTAGATTGATAATAATAAGAGTAATAAGTATAGTAATTGTCGTTCTACCGATCATATAAGCATAATATGGCTAATAATATGAGTTAGATTGATAATAATAAGACTAAGGAGTATAGTAATTGTCGTTCTATCGATCATATAAGCATAATATGGCTAATAATATGAGTTAGATTGATAATAGTGAGTGTAATAAGTATAGTAATTGTAGTTCTATTGCTCATATAAGCATAATATGATTAATAATATGAGTTAGATTGATAATAATAAGAGTTATAAGTATAGTAATTATCGTTCTCCCGATCATACAAGCATAATATGGCTAATAATATGAGTCAGATTGATAATAATAAGAGTAATAAGTATAGTAATTGTCGTTCTATCGACCATATCTGCATAATATGGTTAATAATATGAGTTAGATTGATAACAATAAGAGTAAAAAGTATAGTAATTGTCGTTCTATCGATCATATAATCATAATATGGCTAATAATATGAGTTAGATTGATAATAATAAGACTAATAAGTATAGTAATTGTCGTTCTATCGATCATACAAGCATAATATGGCAAATAATATGAGTCAGATTGATAATAATAAGAGTAATAAGTATAGTAATTGTCGTTCTATCGACCATATCTGCATAATATGGTTAATAATATGAGTTAGATTGATAATAGTGAGTGTAGTCAGTATAGTAATTGTCGTTCTGTCGATCATATAAGCATAGAATGGCTAATAATATTAGTTCGATTGATAATAATAAGAGTAATAAGTATAGTAATTGTCGTTCTATCGATCATATAAGCATAATATGGCTAATAATATGAGTTAGATTGATAATAATAAGAGTAATGAGTATAGTAATTGTAGTTCTATCGATCATATAAGCATAATATGGCTAATAATATGAGTTAGATTGATAATAATAAGAGTAATGAGTATAGTAATTTTCGTTCTATCGATCATATAAGCATAAGATGGCAAATAATATGAGTTCGATTGATAATAATAAGAGTAATAAGTATAGTAATTGTCGTTCTATCGATCATAAAAGCATAGTATGGCTAATAATATGAGTTAGATTGATAATAATAAGAGTAATAAGTATAGTAATTGTCGTTCTATCGATCATATAAGCATAATATGGCTAACAATGTGAGTTAGATTGATAATAATAAGACTAATAAGTATAGTAATTGTAGTTCTATCGATCATATAAGCATAATGTGGCTAATAATATGAGTTAGATTGATAATAATAAGAGTAATGAGTATAGTAATTGTAGTTCTATCGATCTTATAGGCATAATATGGCTAATAATATGAGTTAGATTGATAATAATAAGAGTAATGAGTATAGTAATTTTCGTTCTATCGATCATATAAGCATAATATGGCTAACAATGTGAGTTAGATTGATAATAATAAGACTAATAAGTATAGTAATTGTAGTTCTATCGATCATATAAGCATAATATGGCTAATAATATGAGTTAGATTGATAATAATAAGAGTAATGAGTATAGTAATTGTAGTTCTATCGATCATATAAGCATAATATGGCTAATAATATGAGTTAGATTGATAATAATAAGAGTAATGAGTATAGTAATTTTCGTTCTATCGATCATATAAGCATAAGATGGCAAATAATATGAGTTCGATTGATAATAATAAGAGTAATAAGTATAGTAATTGTCGTTCTATCGATCATATAAGCATAATATGGCTAATAATATGAGTTAGATTGATAATAGTAAGAGTAATGAGTATAGTAGTTGTAGTTCTATCGATCATGTCTGCATAATATGGTTAATAATATGAGCTAGATTGATAATAATAAGAGTAATAAGTATAGTAATTGTCGTTCTATCGACCATATCTGCATAATATGGCTAACAATGTGAGTTAGATTGATAATAATAAGACTATTAGGTATAGTAATTGTCGTTCTATCGATCATATAAGCATAATATGGCTAATAATATGAGTTAGAATGATAATAGCGAGTGTAATAAGTATAGCAATTTTAGTTCTATTGCTCATATAAGTATAATATGATTAATAATATGAGTTAGGTTGATAATAATAAGAGTAATAAGTATAGTAATTATCGTTCTACCGACCATATAAGCATAATATGGCTAATAATATGAGTTAGAATGATAATAGCGAGTGTAATAAGTATAGTAATTTTAGTTCTATTGCTCATATAAGTATAATATGATTAATAATATGAGTTAGGTTGATAATAATAAGAGTAATAAGTATGGTAATTATCGTTCTACCGACCATATAAGCATAATATGGCTAATAATATGAGTTAGATTGATAATAGTGAGTGTAATAAGTATAGTAATTGTCGTCCTGTCGATCATATAAGCATAGTATGGCTAATAATATGAGTTAGATTGATAATAGTGAGTGCAATAAGTATAGTAATTGTCGTTCTATCGATCATATAATCATAATATGGCTAATAATATGAGTTCGATTGATAATAATAAGAGTAATAAGTATAGTAATTGTCGTTCTATCGATCATATAAGCATAATATGGCTAATAATATGAGTTTGATTGATAATAATAAGACTAATAAGTATAGTAATTGTCGTTCTATCGATCATAAAAGCATAGTATGGCTAATAATATGAGTTAGATTGATAATAATAAGAGTAATAAGTATAGTAATTGTCGTTCTATCGATCATATAAGCATAATATGGCTAATAATATCAGTTAGACTGATAATAATAAGAGTAGTGAGCATAGTAATTGTCGTTCTATCGATCATATAAGCATAGTATGGCTAACAATATGAGTTAGAATGATAATAGCGAGTGTAATAAGTATAGTAATTTTAGTTCTATTGCTCATATAAGTATAATATGATTAATAATATGAGTTAGATTGATAATAATAAGAGTAATAAGTATAGTAATTATCGTTCTACCGATCATATAAGCATAGTATGGCTAATAATATGAGTTCGATTGATAATAATAAGAGTAATAAATATAGTAATTGTAGTTCTATCGATCATATAAGCATAATATGGCTAATAATATGAGTTAGATTGATAATAATAAGAGTAATGAGTATAGTAATTTTCGTTCTATCGATCATATCAGCATAAGATGGCAAATAATATGAGTTAGATTGATAATAATAAGAGTAATAAGTATAGTAATTGTCGTTCTATCGATCATATAAGCATAATATGGCAAATAATATGAGTCAGATTGATAATAATAAGAGTAATAAGTATAGTAATTGTCGTTCTATCGACCATATCTGCATAATATGGTTAATAATATGACTTAGATTGATAATAGTGAGTGTAGTCAGTATAGTAATTGTCGTTCTGTCGATCATATAAGCATAGAATGGCTAATAATATGAGTTCGATTGATAATAATAAGAGTAATAAGTATAGTAATTGTCGTTCTATCGATCAAATAAGCATAATATGGCTAATAATATGAGTTAGATTGATAATAATAAGACTAATAAGTATAGTAATTGTCGTTCTATCGATCATAAAAGCATAGTATGGCTAATAATATGAGTTAGATTGATAATAATAAGAGTAATAAGTATAGTAATTGTCGTTCTATCGATCATATAAGCATAATATGGCTAATAATATGAGTTAGATTGATAATAATAAGACTAATAAGTATAGTAATTGTCGTTCTATCGATCATAAAAGCATAGTATGGCTAATAATATGAGTTAGATTGATAATAATAAGAGTAATAAGTATAGTAATTGTCGTTCTATCGATCATATAAGCATAATATGGCTAACAATGTGAGTTAGATTGATAATAATAAGACTAATAAGTATAGTAATTGTAGTTCTATCGATCATATAAGCATAATATGTCTAATAATATGGGTTCGATTGATAAAAATAAGAGTAATAAGTATAGTAATTGTAGTTCTATCGATCATATAAGCATAATATGGCTAATAATATGAGTTAGATTGATAATAATAAGAGTATTAAGTATAGTAATTATCGTTCCACGATCATACAAGCATAATGTGGCTAATAATATGAGTTAGATTGATAATAATAAGTGTAATAAGTGTAGTAATTATCGTTCCACCGATCATACAAGCATAATGTGGCTAATAATATGAGTTCGATTGATAATAATAAGAGTAAAAAGTATAGTTATTGTCGTTCTATCGATCATATAAGCCATAATATGGCTAATAATATGAGTTAGATTGATAGTAATAAGACTAACAAGTATAGTATTGTCGTTCTATCGATCATATAAGCATAATATGGATAATAATATGAGTCAGATTGATAATAATAAGAGTAATAAGTATAGTAATTGTCGTTCTATCGACCATATCTGCATAATATGGTTAAAAATATGAGTTAGATTGATAACAATAAGGGTAAAAAGTATAGTAATTGTCGTTCTATCGATCATATAATCATAATATGGCTAATAATATGAGTTAGATTGATAATAATAAGACTAATAAGTATAGTGATTGTCGTTCTGTCGATCATACAAGCATAATATGGCAAATAATATGAGTCAGATTGATAATAATAAGAGTAATAAGTATAGTAATTGTCGTTCTATCGACCATATCTGCATAATATGGTTAATAATATGAGTTAGATTGATAATAGTGAGTGTAGTCAGTATAGTAATTGTCGTTCTGTCGATCATATAAGCATAGAATGGCTAATAATATGAGTTCGATTGATAATAATAAGAGTAATAAGTATAGTAATTGTCGTTCTATCGATCATATAAGCATAATATGGCTAATAATATGAGTTAGATTGATAATAATAAGAGTAATGAGTATAGTAATTGTAGTTCTATCGATCATATAAGCATAATATGGCTAATAATATGAGTTAGATTGATAATAATAAGAGTAATGAGTATAGTAATTTTCGTTCTATCGATCATATAAGCATAAGATGGCAAATAATATGAGTTCGATTGATAATAATAAGAGTAATAAGTATAGTAATTATCGTTCTATCGATCATAAAAGCATAGTATGGCTAATAATATGAGTTAGATTGATAATAATAAGAGTAATAAGTATAGTAATTGTCGTTCTATCGATCATATAAGCATAATATGGCTAACAATGTGAGTTAGATTGATAATAATAAGACTAATAAGTATAGTAATTGTAGTTCTATCGATCATATAAGCATAATATGGCTAATAATATGAGTTAGATTGATAATAATAAGACTAATAAGTATAGTAATTGTAGTTCTATCGATCATATAAGCATAATATGGCTAATAATATGAGTTAGATTGATAATAATAAGAGTAATGAGTATAGTAATTGTAGTTCTATCGATCATATAAGCATAATATGCTAATAATATGAGTTAGATTGATAATAATAAGAGTATTAAGTATAGTAATTATCGTTCCACCGATCATACAAGCATAATGTGGCTAATAATATGAGTTAGATTGATAATAATAAGTGTAATAAGTGTAGTAATTATCGTTCCACCGATCATACAAGCATAATGTGGCTAATAATATGAGTTAGATTGATAACAATAAGAGTAATGAGTATAGTAATTGTCGTTCTACCGATCATATAAGCATAGTATGGCTAATAATATGAGTTCGATTGATAATAATAAGAGTAATAAATATAGTAATTGTAGTTCTATCGATCATATAAGCATAATATGGCTAATAATATGAGTTAGATTGATAATAATAAGAGTAATGAGTATAGTAATTTTCGTTCTATCGATCATATCAGCATAAGATGGCAAATAATATGAGTTAGATTGATAATAATAAGAGTAATAAGTATAGTAATTGTCGTTCTATCGATCATATAAGCATAATATGGCAAATAATATGAGTCAGATTGATAATAATAAGAGTAATAAGTATAGTAATTGTCGTTCTATCGACCATATCTGCATAATATGGTTAATAATATGAGTTAGATTGATAATAGTGAGTGTAGTCAGTATAGTAATTGTCGTTCTGTCGATCATATAAGCATAGAATGGCTAATAATATGAGTTAGATTGATAATAATAAGAGTAATGAGTATAGTAATTTTCGTTCTATCGATCATATAAGCATAAGATGGCAAATAATATGAGTTAGATTGATAATAATAAGAGTAATAAGTATAGTAATTGTCGTTCTATCGATCATATAAGCATAATATGGCAAATAATATGAGTCAGATTGATAATAATAAGACTAATAAGTATAGTAATTGTCGTTCTATCGATCATAAAAGCATAGTATGGCTAATAATATGAGTTGGATTGATAATAATAAGAGTAATAAGTATAGTAATTGTCGTTCTATCGATCATATAAGCATAATATGGCTAATAATATGAGTTAGATTGATAGTAATAAGACTAACAAGTATAGTAATTGCCGTTCTATCGATCATATAAGCATAATATGGATAATAATACGAGTCAGATTGATAATAATAAGAGTAATAAGTATAGTAATTGTCGTTCTATCGACCATATCTGCATAATATGGTTAATAATATGAGTTAGATTGATAATAGTGAGTGTAATAAGTATAGTAATTGTAGTTTCATTGCTCATATAAGCATAATATGATTAATAATATGAGTTAGATGAATAGTAATAAGAGTAATAAGCATAGTAATTATCGTTCTCCCGATCATACAAGCATAATATGGCTAATCATATGAGTTAGATTGATAATAATAAGAGCAGTAAGTATAGTAATTGCCGTTCTATCGATCACATAAGCATAATATGGCTAATAATATCAGTTAGATTGATAATAATAAGAGTAGTGAGCATAGTAATTGTCGTTCTATCGATCATATAAGCATAGTATGGCTAACAATATGAGTTAGATTGATAATAATAAGAGTAATAAGTATAGTAATTGTCGTTCTATCGATCATATAAGCATAATATGGCTAACAATGTGAGTTAGATTGATAATAATAAGACTAATAAGTATAGTAATTGTAGTTCTATCGATCATATAAGCATAATATGTCTAATAATATGGGTTCGATTGATAAAAATAAGAGTAATAAGTATAGTAATTGTAGTTCTATCGATCATATAAGCATAATATGGCTAATAATATGAGTTAGATTGATAATAATAAGAGTATTAAGTATAGTAATTATCGTTCCACCGATCATACAAGCATAATGTGGCTAATAATATGAGTTAGATTGATAATAATAAGTGTAATAAGTGTAGTAATTATCGTTCCACCGATCATACAAGCATAATGTGGCTAATAATATGAGTTCGATTGATAATAATAAGAGTAAAAAGTATAGTAATTGTCGTTCTATCGATCATATAAGCATAATATGGCTAATAATATGAGTTAGATTGATAGTAATAAGACTAACAAGTATAGTAATTGTCGTTCTATCGATCATATAAGCATAATATGGATAATAATATGAGTCAGATTGATAATAATAAGAGTAATAAGTATAGTAATTGTCGTTCTCCCGATCATACAAGCATAATATGGCTAATCATATGAGTTAGATTGATAATAATAAGAGCAGTAAGTATAGTAATTGCCGTTCTATCGATCACATAAGCATAATATGGCTAATAATATCAGTTAGATTGATAATAATAAGAGTAGTGAGCATAGTAATTGTCGTTCTATCGATCATATAAGCATAGTATGGCTAACAATATGAGTTAGATTGATAATAATAAGAGTAATAAGTATAGTAATTGTCGTTCTATTCATCACATAAGCATAATATGGCTAATAATATGAGTTAGATTGATAACAATAAGAGTAATGAGTATAGTAATTGTCGTTCTACCGATCATATAAGCATAATATGGCTAATAATATGAGTTAGATTGATAATAATAAGACTAAGGAGTATAGTAATTGTCGTTCTATCGATCATATAAGCATAATATGGCTAATAATATGAGTTAGATTGATAATAGTGAGTGTAATAAGTATAGTAATTGTAGTTCTATTGCTCATATAAGCATAATATGATTAATAATATGAGTTAGATTGATAATAATAAGAGTTATAAGTATAGTAATTATCGTTCTCCCGATCATACAAGCATAATATGGCTAATAATATGAGTCAGATTGATAATAATAAGAGTAATAAGTATAGTAATTGTCGTTCTATCGACCATATCTGCATAATATGGTTAATAATATGAGTTAGATTGATAACAATAAGAGTAAAAAGTATAGTAATTGTCGTTCTATCGATCATATAATCATAATATGGCTAATAATATGAGTTAGATTGATAATAATAAGACTAATAAGTATAGTAATTGTCGTTCTATCGATCATACAAGCATAATATGGCAAATAATATGAGTCAGATTGATAATAATAAGAGTAATAAGTATAGTAATTGTCGTTCTATCGACCATATCTGCATAATATGGTTAATAATATGAGTTAGATTGATAATAGTGAGTGTAGTCAGTATAGTAATTGTCGTTCTGTCGATCATATAAGCATAGAATGGCTAATAATATGAGTTCGATTGATAATAATAAGAGTAATAAGTATAGTAATTGTCGTTCTATCGATCATATAAGCATAATATGGCTAATAATATGAGTTAGATTGATAATAATAAGAGTAATGAGTATAGTAATTGTAGTTCTATCGATCATATAAGCATAATATGGCTAATAATATGAGTTAGATTGATAATAATAAGAGTAATGAGTATAGTAATTTTCGTTCTATCGATCATATAAGCATAAGATGGCAAATAATATGAGTTCGATTGATAATAATAAGAGTAATAAGTATAGTAATTGTCGTTCTATCGATCATAAAAGCATAGTATGGCTAATAATATGAGTTAGATTGATAATAATAAGAGTAATAAGTATAGTAATTGTCGTTCTATCGATCATATAAGCATAATATGGCTAACAATGTGAGTTAGATTGATAATAATAAGACTAATAAGTATAGTAATTGTAGTTCTATCGATCATATAAGCATAATGTGGCTAATAATATGAGTTAGATTGATAATAATAAGAGTAATGAGTATAGTAATTGTAGTTCTATCGATCATATAAGCATAATATGGCTAATAATATGAGTTAGATTGATAATAATAAGAGTAATGAGTATAGTAATTTTCGTTCTATCGATCATATAAGCATAATATGGCTAACAATGTGAGTTAGATTGATAATAATAAGACTAATAAGTATAGTAATTGTAGTTCTATCGATCATATAAGCATAATATGGCTAATAATATGAGTTAGATTGATAATAATAAGAGTAATGAGTATAGTAATTGTAGTTCTATCGATCATATAAGCATAATATGGCTAATAATATGAGTTAGATTGATAATAATAAGAGTAATGAGTATAGTAATTTTCGTTCTATCGATCATATAATCATAATATGGCTAATAATATGAGTTCGATTGATAATAATAAGAGTAATAAGTATAGTAATTGTCGTTCTATCGATCATATAAGCATAATATGGCTAATAATATGAGTTTGATTGATAATAATAAGACTAATAAGTATAGTAATTGTCGTTCTATCGATCATAAAAGCATAGTATGGCTAATAATATGAGTTAGATTGATAATAATAAGAGTAATAAGTATAGTAATTGTCGTTCTATCGATCATATAAGCATAATATGGCTAATAATATCAGTTAGACTGATAATAATAAGAGTAGTGAGCATAGTAATTGTCGTTCTATCGATCATATAAGCATAGTATGGCTAACAATATGAGTTAGAATGATAATAGCGAGTGTAATAAGTATAGTAATTTTAGTTCTATTGCTCATATAAGTATAATATGATTAATAATATGAGTTAGATTGATAATAATAAGAGTAATAAGTATAGTAATTATCGTTCTACCGATCATATAAGCATAATATGGCTAATAATATGAGTTAGATTGATAATAATAAGAGTAATGAGTATAGTAATTTTCGTTCTATCGATCATATAAGCATAAGATGGCAAATAATATGAGTTCGATTGATAATAATAAGAGTAAGAAGTATAGTAATTGTCGTTCTATCGATCATATAAGCATAATATGGCTAATAATATGAGTTAGATTGATAATAGTAAGAGTAATGAGTATAGTAGTTGTAGTTCTATCGATCATGTCTGCATAATATGGTTAATAATATGAGCTAGATTGATAATAATAAGAGTAATAAGTATAGTAATTGTCGTTCTATCGACCATATCTGCATAATATGGCTAACAATGTGAGTTAGATTGATAATAATAAGACTATTAGGTATAGTAATTGTCGTTCTATCGATCATATAAGCATAATATGGCTAATAATATGAGTTAGAATGATAATAGCGAGTGTAATAAGTATAGTAATTTTAGTTCTATTGCTCATATAAGTATAATATGATTAATAATATGAGTTAGGTTGATAATAATAAGAGTAATAAGTAGAGTAATTATCGTTCTACCGACCATATAAGCATAATATGGCTAATAATATGAGTTAGAATGATAATAGCGAGTGTAATAAGTATAGTAATTTTAGTTCTATTGCTCATATAAGTATAATATGATTAATAATATGAGTTAGGTTGATAATAATAAGAGTAATAAGTATGGTAATTATCGTTCTACCGACCATATAAGCATAATATGGCTAATAATATGAGTTAGATTGATAATAGTGAGTGTAATAAGTATAGTAATTGTCGTCCTGTCGATCATATAAGCATAGTATGGCTAATAATATGAGTTAGATTGATAATAGTGAGTGCAATAAGTATAGTAATTGTCGTTCTATCGATCATATAATCATAATATGGCTAATAATATGAGTTCGATTGATAATAATAAGAGTAATAAGTATAGTAATTGTCGTTCTATCGATCATATAAGCATAATATGGCTAATAATATGAGTTTGATTGATAATAATAAGACTAATAAGTATAGTAATTGTCGTTCTATCGATCATAAAAGCATAGTATGGCTAATAATATGAGTTAGATTGATAATAATAAGAGTAATAAGTATAGTAATTGTCGTTCTATCGATCATATAAGCATAATATGGCAAATAATATGAGTCAGATTGATAATAATAAGAGTAATAAGTATAGTAATTGTCGTTCTATCGACCATATCTGCATAATATGGTTAATAATATGACTTAGATTGATAATAGTGAGTGTAGTCAGTATAGTAATTGTCGTTCTGTCGATCATATAAGCATAGAATGGCTAATAATATGAGTTCGATTGATAATAATAAGAGTAATAAGTATAGTAATTGTCGTTCTATCGATCAAATAAGCATAATATGGCTAATAATATGAGTTAGATTGATAATAATAAGACTAATAAGTATAGTAATTGTCGTTCTATCGATCATAAAAGCATAGTATGGCTAATAATATGAGTTAGATTGATAATAATAAGAGTAATAAGTATAGTAATTGTCGTTCTATCGATCATATAAGCATAATATGGCTAATAATATGAGTTAGATTGATAATAATAAGACTAATAAGTATAGTAATTGTCGTTCTATCGATCATAAAAGCATAGTATGGCTAATAATATGAGTTAGATTGATAATAATAAGAGTAATAAGTATAGTAATTGTCGTTCTATCGATCATATAAGCATAATATGGCTAACAATGTGAGTTAGATTGATAATAATAAGACTAATAAGTATAGTAATTGTAGTTCTATCGATCATATAAGCATAATATGTCTAATAATATGGGTTCGATTGATAAAAATAAGAGTAATAAGTATAGTAATTGTAGTTCTATCGATCATATAAGCATAATATGGCTAATAATATGAGTTAGATTGATAATAATAAGAGTATTAAGTATAGTAATTATCGTTCCACCGATCATACAAGCATAATGTGGCTAATAATATGAGTTAGATTGATAATAATAAGTGTAATAAGTGTAGTAATTATCGTTCCACCGATCATACAAGCATAATGTGGCTAATAATATGAGTTCGATTGATAATAATAAGAGTAAAAAGTATAGTTATTGTCGTTCTATCGATCATATAAGCATAATATGGCTAATAATATGAGTTAGATTGATAGTAATAAGACTAACAAGTATAGTAATTGTCGTTCTATCGATCATATAAGCATAATATGGATAATAATATGAGTCAGATTGATAATAATAAGAGTAATAAGTATAGTAATTGTCGTTCTATCGACCATATCCGCATAATATGGTTAAAAATATGAGTTAGATTGATAACAATAAGAGTAAAAAGTATAGTAATTGTCGTTCTATCGATCATATAATCATAATATGGCTAATAATATGAGTTAGATTGATAATAATAAGACTAATAAGTATAGTGATTGTCGTTCTATCGATCATACAAGCATAATATGGCAAATAATATGAGTCAGATTGATAATAATAAGAGTAATAAGTATAGTAATTGTCGTTCTATCGACCATATCTGCATAATATGGTTAATAATATGAGTTAGATTGATAATAGTGAGTGTAGTCAGTATAGTAATTGTCGTTCTGTCGATCATATAAGCATAGAATGGCTAATAATATGAGTTCGATTGATAATAATAAGAGTAATAAGTATAGTAATTGTCGTTCTATCGATCATATAAGCATAATATGGCTAATAATATGAGTTAGATTGATAATAATAAGAGTAATGAGTATAGTAATTGTAGTTCTATCGATCATATAAGCATAATATGGCTAATAATATGAGTTAGATTGATAATAATAAGAGTAATGAGTATAGTAATTTTCGTTCTATCGATCATATAAGCATAAGATGGCAAATAATATGAGTTCGATTGATAATAATAAGAGTAATAAGTATAGTAATTGTCGTTCTATCGATCATAAAAGCATAGTATGGCTAATAATATGAGTTAGATTGATAATAATAAGAGTAATAAGTATAGTAATTGTCGTTCTATCGATCATATAAGCATAATATGGCTAACAATGTGAGTTAGATTGATAATAATAAGACTAATAAGTATAGTAATTGTAGTTCTATCGATCATATAAGCATAATATGGCTAATAATATGAGTTAGATTGATAATAATAAGACTAATAAGTATAGTAATTGTAGTTCTATCGATCATATAAGCATAATATGGCTAATAATATGAGTTAGATTGATAATAATAAGAGTAATGAGTATAGTAATTGTAGTTCTATCGATCATATAAGCATAATATGGCTAATAATATGAGTTAGATTGATAATAATAAGAGTATTAAGTATAGTAATTATCGTTCCACCGATCATACAAGCATAATGTGGCTAATAATATGAGTTAGATTGATAATAATAAGTGTAATAAGTGTAGTAATTATCGTTCCACCGATCATACAAGCATAATGTGGCTAATAATATGAGTTAGATTGATAACAATAAGAGTAATGAGTATAGTAATTGTCGTTCTACCGATCATATAAGCATAGTATGGCTAATAATATGAGTTCGATTGATAATAATAAGAGTAATAAATATAGTAATTGTAGTTCTATCGATCACATAAGCATAATATGGCTAATAATATGAGTTAGATTGATAATAATAAGAGTAATGAGTATAGTAATTTTCGTTCTATCGATCATATCAGCATAAGATGGCAAATAATATGAGTTAGATTGATAATAATAAGAGTAATAAGTATAGTAATTGTCGTTCTATCGATCATATAAGCATAATATGGCAAATAATATGAGTCAGATTGATAATAATAAGAGTAATAAGTATAGTAATTGTCGTTCTATCGACCATATCTGCATAATATGGTTAATAATATGAGTTAGATTGATAATAGTGAGTGTAGTCAGTATAGTAATTGTCGTTCTGTCGATCATATAAGCATAGAATGGCTAATAATATGAGTTAGATTGATAATAATAAGAGTAATGAGTATAGTAATTTTCGTTCTATCGATCATATAAGCATAAGATGGCAAATAATATGAGTTAGATTGATAATAATAAGAGTAATAAGTATAGTAATTGTCGTTCTATCGATCATATAAGCATAATATGGCAAATAATATGAGTCAGATTGATAATAATAAGAGTAATAAGTATAGTAATTGTCGTTCTATCGACCATATCTGCATAATATGGTTAATAATATGACTTAGATTGATAATAGTGAGTGTAGTCAGTATAGTAATTGTCGTTCTGTCGATCATATAAGCATAGAATGGCTAATAATATGAGTTCGATTGATAATAATAAGAGTAATAAGTATAGTAATTGTCGTTCTATCGATCAAATAAGCATAATATGGCTAATAATATGAGTTAGATTGATAATAATAAGACTAATAAGTATAGTAATTGTCGTTCTATCGATCATAAAAGCATAGTATGGCTAATAATATGAGTTGGATTGATAATAATAAGAGTAATAAGTATAGTAATTGTCGTTCTATCGATCATATAAGCATAATATGGCTAATAATATGAGTTAGATTGATAGTAATAAGACTAACAAGTATAGTAATTGCCGTTCTATCGATCATATAAGCATAATATGGATAATAATATGAGTCAGATTGATAATAATAAGAGTAATAAGTATAGTAATTGTCGTTCTATCGACCATATCTGCATAATATGGTTAATAATATGAGTTAGATTGATAATAGTGAGTGTAATAAGTATAGTAATTGTAGTTTCATTGCTCATATAAGCATAATATGATTAATAATATGAGTTAGATGAATAGTAATAAGAGTAATAAGTATAGTAATTATCGTTCTCCCGATCATACAAGCATAATATGGCTAATCATATGAGTTAGATTGATAATAATAAGAGCAGTAAGTATAGTAATTGCCGTTCTATCGATCACATAAGCATAATATGGCTAATAATATCAGTTAGATTGATAATAATAAGAGTAGTGAGCATAGTAATTGTCGTTCTATCGATCATATAAGCATAGTATGGCTAACAATATGAGTTAGATTGATAATAATAAGAGTAATAAGTATAGTAATTGTCGTTCTATCGATCATATAAGCATAATATGGCTAACAATGTGAGTTAGATTGATAATAATAAGACTAATAAGTATAGTAATTGTAGTTCTATCGATCATATAAGCATAATATGTCTAATAATATGGGTTCGATTGATAAAAATAAGAGTAATAAGTATAGTAATTGTAGTTCTATCGATCATATAAGCATAATATGGCTAATAATATGAGTTAGATTGATAATAATAAGAGTATTAAGTATAGTAATTATCGTTCCACCGATCATACAAGCATAATGTGGCTAATAATATGAGTTAGATTGATAATAATAAGTGTAATAAGTGTAGTAATTATCGTTCCACCGATCATACAAGCATAATGTGGCTAATAATATGAGTTCGATTGATAATAATAAGAGTAAAAAGTATAGTAATTGTCGTTCTATCGATCATATAAGCATAATATGGCTAATAATATGAGTTAGATTGATAGTAATAAGACTAACAAGTATAGTAATTGTCGTTCTATCGATCATATAAGCATAATATGGATAATAATATGAGTCAGATTGATAATAATAAGAGTAATAAGTATAGTAATTGTCGTTCTCCCGATCATACAAGCATAATATGGCTAATCATATGAGTTAGATTGATAATAATAAGAGCAGTAAGTATAGTAATTGCCGTTCTATCGATCACATAAGCATAATATGGCTAATAATATCAGTTCGATTGATAATAATAAGAGTAGTGAGCATAGTAATTGTCGTTCTATCGATCATATAAGCATAGTATGGCTAACAATATGAGTTAGATTGATAATAATAAGAGTAATAAGTATAGTAATTGTCGTTCTATTCATCACATAAGCATAATATGGCTAATAATATGAGTTAGATTGATAATAATAAGAGTAATGAGTATAGTAATTGTCGTTCTACCGATCATATAAGCATAATATGGCTAATAATATGAGTTAGATTGATAATAATAAGACTAAGGAGTATAGTAATTGTCGTTCTATCGATCATATAAGCATAATATGGCTAATAATATGAGTTAGATTGATAATAGTGAGTGTAATAAGTATAGTAATTGTAGTTCTATTGCTCATATAAGCATAATATGATTAATAATATGAGTTAGATTGATAATAATAAGAGTTATAAGTATAGTAATTATCGTTCTCCCGATCATACAAGCATAATATGGCTAATAATATGAGTCAGATTGATAATAATAAGAGTAATAAGTATAGTAATTGTCGTTCTATCGACCATATCTGCATAATATGGTTAATAATATGAGTTAGATTGATAACAATAAGAGTAAAAAGTATAGTAATTGTCGTTCTATCGATCATATAATCATAATATGGCTAATAATATGAGTTAGATTGATAATAATAAGACTAATAAGTATAGTAATTGTCGTTCTATCGATCATACAAGCATAATATGGCAAATAATATGAGTCAGATTGATAATAATAAGAGTAATAAGTATAGTAATTGTCGTTCTATCGACCATATCTGCATAATATGGTTAATAATATGAGTTAGATTGATAATAGTGAGTGTAGTCAGTATAGTAATTGTCGTTCTGTCGATCATATAAGCATAGAATGGCTAATAATATGAGTTCGATTGATAATAATAAGAGTAATAAGTATAGTAATTGTCGTTCTATCGATCATATAAGCATAATATGGCTAATAATATGAGTTAGATTGATAATAATAAGAGTAATGAGTATAGTAATTGTAGTTCTATCGATCATATAAGCATAATATGGCTAATAATATGAGTTAGATTGATAATAATAAGAGTAATGAGTATAGTAATTTTCGTTCTATCGATCATATAAGCATAAGATGGCAAATAATATGAGTTCGATTGATAATAATAAGAGTAATAAGTATAGTAATTGTCGTTCTATCGATCATAAAAGCATAGTATGGCTAATAATATGAGTTAGATTGATAATAATAAGAGTAATAAGTATAGTAATTGTCGTTCTATCGATCATATAAGCATAATATGGCTAACAATGTGAGTTAGATTGATAATAATAAGACTAATAAGTATAGTAATTGTAGTTCTATCGATCATATAAGCATAATGTGGCTAATAATATGAGTTAGATTGATAATAATAAGAGTAATGAGTATAGTAATTGTAGTTCTATCGATCATATAAGCATAATATGGCTAATAATATGAGTTAGATTGATAATAATAAGAGTAATGAGTATAGTAATTTTCGTTCTATCGATCATATAAGCATAATATGGCTAACAATGTGAGTTAGATTGATAATAATAAGACTAATAAGTATAGTAATTGTAGTTCTATCGATCATATAAGCATAATATGGCTAATAATATGAGTTAGATTGATAATAATAAGAGTAATGAGTATAGTAATTGTAGTTCTATCGATCATATAAGCATAATATGGCTAATAATATGAGTTAGATTGATAATAATAAGAGTATTGAGTATAGTAATTTTCGTTCTATCGATCATATAATCATAATATGGCTAATAATATGAGTTCGATTGATAATAATAAGAGTAATAAGTATAGTAATTGTCGTTCTATCGATCATATAAGCATAATATGGCTAATAATATGAGTTTGATTGATAATAATAAGACTAATAAGTATAGTAATTGTCGTTCTATCGATCATAAAAGCATAGTATGGCTAATAATATGAGTTAGATTGATAATAATAAGAGTAATAAGTATAGTAATTGTCGTTCTATCGATCATATAAGCATAATATGGCTAATAATATCAGTTAGACTGATAATAATAAGAGTAGTGAGCATAGTAATTGTCGTTCTATCGATCATATAAGCATAGTATGGCTAACAATATGAGTTAGAATGATAATAGCGAGTGTAATAAGTATAGTAATTTTAGTTCTATTGCTCATATAAGTATAATATGATTAATAATATGAGTTAGATTGATAATAATAAGAGTAATAAGTATAGTAATTATCGTTCTACCGATCATATAAGCATAATATGGCTAATAATATGAGTTAGATTGATAATAGTGAGTGTAATAAGTATAGTAATTGTCGTTCTGTCGATCATATAAGCATAGTATGGCTAATAATATGAGTTAGATTGATAGTAGTGAGTGCAATAAGTATAGTAATTGTCGTTCTGTCGATCATATAAGCATAGTATGGCTAATAATATGAGTTCGATTGATAATAATAAGAGTAATAAATATAGTAATGGTAGTTCTATCGATCATATAAGCATAATATGGCTAATAATATGAGTTAGATTGATAATAATAAGAGTAATGAGTATAGTAATTTTCGTTCTATCGATCATATAAGCATAAGATGGCAAATAATATGAGTTAGATTGATAATAATAAGAGTAATAAGTATAGTAATTGTCGTTCTATCGATCATATAAGCATAATATGGCTAACAATGTGAGTTAGATTGATAATAATAAGACTAATAAGTATAGTAATTGTAGTTCTATCGATCATATAAGCATAAGATGGCAAGTAATATGAGTTAGATTGATAATAATAAGAGTAATAAGTATAGTAATTGTCGTTTTATCGATCATATAAGCATAATATGGCTAATAATATGAGTTCTATTGATAATAATAAGAGTAATAAGTATAGTAATTGTAGTTCTATCGATCATATAAGCATAATATGGCTAATAATATGAGTTAGATTGATAATAATAAGAGTATTAAGTATAGTAATTATCTTTCCACCGATCATACAAGCATAATGTGGCTAATAATATGAGTTAGATTGATAATAATAAGTGTAATAAGTGTAGTAATTATCGTTCTACCGATCATATAAGCATAATATGGCTAATAATATGAGTTAGATTGATAATAATAAGAGTAAAAAGTATAGTAATTGTCGTTCTATCGATCATATAAGCATAATATGGAAAATAATATGAGTCAGATTGATAATAATAAGAGTAATAAGTATAGTAATTGTCGTTCTGTCGACCATATCTGTATAATATGGTTAATAATATGAGTTAGATTGATAATAATAAGAGCAGTAAGTATAGTAATTGCCGTTCTATCGATCACATAAGCATAATATGGCTAATAATATCAGTTAGATTGATAATAATAAGAGTAGTGAGCATAGTAATTGTCGTTCTATCGATCATATAAGCATAGTATGGCTAACAATATGAGTTAGATTGATAATAATAAGAGTAATAAGTATAGTAATTGTCGTTCTATTTATCACATAAGCATAATATGGCTAATAATATGAGTTAGATTGATAATAATAAGAGTAATGAGTATAGTAATTTTCGTTCTATCGATCATATCAGCATAGGATGGCAAATAATATGAGTTAGATTGATAATAATAAGAGTAATAAGTATAGTAATTGTCGTTCTATCGATCATATAAGCATAATATGGCAAATAATATGAGTCAGATTGATAATAATAAGAGTAATAAGTATAGTAATTGTCGTTCTATCGACCATATCTGCATAATATGGTTAATAATATGAGTTAGATTGATAATAGTGAGTGTAGTCAGTATAGTAATTGTCGTTCTGTCGATCATATAAGCATAGAATGGCTAATAATATGAGTTCGATTGATAATAATAAGAGTAATAAGTATAGTAATTGTCGTTCTATCGATCATATAAGCATAATATGGCTAATAATATGAGTTAGATTGATAATAATAAGACTAATAAGTATAGTAATTGTCGTTCTATCGATCATAAAAGCTTAGTATGGCTAATAATATGAGTTAGATTGATAATAATAAGAGTAATAAGTATAGTAATTGTCGTTCTATCGATCATATAAGCATAATATGGCTAACAATGTGAGTTAGATTGATAATAATAAGACTAATAAGTATAGTAATTGTAGTTCTATCGATCATATAAGCATAATATGTCTAATAATATGGGTTCGATTGATAAAAATAAGAGTAATAAGTATAGTAATTGTAGTTCTATCGGTCATATAAGCATAATATGGCTAATAATATGAGTTAGATTGATAATAATAAGAGTATTAAGTATAGTAATTATCGTTCCACCGATCATACAAGCATAATGTGGCTAATAATATGAGTTAGATTGATAATAATAAGTGTAATAAGTGTAGTAATTATCGTTCCACCGATCATACAAGCATAATGTGGCTAATAATATGAGTTCGATTGATAATAATAAGAGTAAAAAGTATAGTTATTGTCGTTCTATCGATCATATAAGCATAATATGGCTAATAATATGAGTTAGATTGATAGTAATAAGACTAACAAGTATAGTAATTGTCGTTCTATCGATCATATAAGCATAATATGGATAATAATATGAGTCAGATTGATAATAATAAGAGTAATAAGTATAGTAATTGCCGTTCTATCGACCATATCTGCATAATATGGTTAATAATATGAGTTAGATTGATAACAATAAGAGTAAAAAGTATAGTAATTGTCGTTCTATCGATCATATAATCATAATATGGCTAATAATATGAGTTAGATTGATAATAATAAGACTAATAAGTATAGTAATTGTCGTTCTATCGATCATACAAGCATAATATGGCAAATAATATGAGTCAGATTGATAATAATAAGAGTAATAAGTATAGTAATTGTCGTTCTATCGACCATATCTGCATAATATGGTTAATAATATGAGTTAGATTGATAATAGTGAGTGTAGTCAGTATAGTAATTGTCGTTCTGTCGATCATATAAGCATAGAATGGCTAATAATATGTGTTCGATTGATAATAATAAGAGTAATAAGAATAGTAATTGTCGTTCTATCGATCATATAAGCATAATATGGCTAATAATATGAGTTAGATTGATAATAATAAGAGTAATGAGTATAGTAATTGTAGTTCTATCGATCATATAAGCATAATATGGCTAATAATATGAGTTAGATTGATAATAATAAGAGTAATGAGTATAGTAATTTTCGTTCTATCGATCATATAAGCATAAGATGGCAAATAATATGAGTTCGATTGATAATAATAAGAGTAATAAGTATAGTAATTGTCGTTCTATCGATCATAAAAGCATAGTATGGCTAATAATATGAGTTAGATTGATAATAATAAGAGTAATAAGTATAGTAATTGTCGTTCTATCGATCATATAAGCATAATATGGCTAACAATGTGAGTTAGATTGATAATAATAAGACTAATAAGTATAGTAATTGTAGTTCTATCGATCATATAAGCATAATATGGCTAATAATATGAGTTAGATTGATAATAATAAGAGTAATGAGTATAGTAATTGTAGTTCTATCGATCATATAAGCATAATATGGCTAATAATATGAGTTAGATTGATAATAATAAGAGTAATGAGTATAGTAATTTTCGTTCTATCGATCATATAAGCATAATATGGCTAACAATGTGAGTTAGATTGATAATAATAAGACTAATAAGTATAGTAATTGTAGTTCTATCGATCATATAAGCATAATATGGCTAATAATATGAGTTAGATTGATAATAATAAGAGTAATGAGTATAGTAATTGTAGTTCTATCGATCATATAAGCATAATATGGCTAATAATATGAGTTAGATTGATAATAATAAGAGTAATGAGTATAGTAATTTTCGTTCTATCGATCATATAAGCATAAGATGGCAAATAATATGAGTTCGATTGATAATAATAAGAGTAATAAGTATAGTAATTGTCGTTCTATCGATCATATAAGCATAATATGGCTAACAATGTGAGTTAGATTGATAATAATAAGAGTAAAAAGTATAGTAATTGTCGTTCTATCGATCATATAAGCATAATATGGCTAATAATATGAGTTAGATTGATAATAGTAAGAGTAATGAGTATAGTAGTTGTAGTTCTATCGATCATGTCTGCATAATATGGTTAATAATATGAGCTAGATTGATAATAATAAGAGTAATAAGTATAGTAATTGTCGTTCTATCGACCATATCTGCATAATATGGCTAACAATGTGAGTTAGATTGATAATAATAAGACTATTAGGTATAGTAATTGTCGTTCTATCGATCATATAAGCATAATATGGCTAATAATATGAGTTAGAATGATAATAGCGAGTGTAATAAGTATAGTAATTTTAGTTCTATTGCTCATATAAGTATAATATGATTAATAATATGAGTTAGGTTGATAATAATAAGAGTAATAAGTATAGTAATTATCGTTCTACCGACCATATAAGCATAATATGGCTAATAATATGAGTTAGAATGATAATAGCGAGTGTAATAAGTATAGTAATTTTAGTTCTATTGCTCATATAAGTATAATGTGATTAATAATATGAGTTAGGTTGATAATAATAAGAGTAATAAGTATGGTAATTATCGTTCTACCGACCATATAAGCATAATATGGCTAATAATATGAGTTAGATTGATAATAGTGGGTGTAATAAGTATAGTAATTGTCGTCCTGTCGATCATATAAGCATAGTATGGCTAATAATATGAGTTAGATTGATAATAGTGAGTGCAATAAGTATAGTAATTGTCGTTCTGTCGATCATATAAGCATAGTATGGCTAATAATATGAGTTCGATTGATAATAATAAGAGTAATAAATATAGTAATTGTAGTTCTATCGATCATATAAGCATAATATGGCTAATAATATGAGTTAGATTGATAATAATAAGAGTAATGAGTATAGTAATTGTAGTTCTATCGATCATATAAGCATAAGATGGCAAATAATATGAGTTAGATTGATAATAATAAGAGTAAAAAGTATAGTAATTGTCGTTCTATCGATCATATAATCATAATATGGCTAATAATATGAGTTCGATTGATAATAATAAGAGTAATAAGTATAGTAATTGTAGTTCTATCGATCCTATAAGCATAATGTGGCTAATAATATGAGTTAGAATGATAATAGCGAGTGTAATAAGTATAGTAATTTTAGTTCTATTGCTCATATAAGTATAATATGATTAATAATATGAGTTAGGTTGATAATAATAAGAGTAATAAGTATAGTAATTATCGTTCTACCGACCATATAAGCATAATATGGCTAATAATATGAGTTAGATTGATAATAATAAGAGTAATGAGTATAGTAATTTTCGTTCTATCGATCATATAAGCATAAGATGGCAAATAATATGAGTTAGATTGATAATAATAAGAGTAAAAAGTATAGTAATTGTCGTTCTATCGATCATATAAGCATAATATGGCTAACAATGTGAGTTAGATTGATAATAATAAGACTAATAAGTATAGTAATTGTAGTTCTATCGATCTTATAAGCATAATATGGCTAATAATATGGGTTCGATTGATAATAATAAGAGTAATAAGTATAGTAATTGTAGTTCTATCGATCATATAAGCATAATATGGCTAATAATATGAGTCAGATTGATAATAATAAGAGTAATAAGTATAGTAATTGTCGTTCTATCGACCATATCTGCATAATATGGTTAATAATATGAGTTAGATTGATAATAATAAGAGTAAAAAGTATAGTAATTGTCGTTCTATCGATCATATAATCATAATATGGCTAATAATATGAGTTAGATTGATAATAATAAGACTAATAAGTATAGTAATTGTCGTTCTATCGATCATACAAGCATAATATGGCAAATAATATGAGTCAGATTGATAATAATAAGAGTAATAAGTATAGTAATTGTCGTTCTATCGACCATATCTGCATAATATGGTTAATAATATGAGTTAGATTGATAATAGTGAGTGTAGTCAGTATAGTAATTGTCGTTCTGTCGATCATATAAGCATAGAATGGCTAATAATATGAGTCCGATTGATAATAATAAGAGTAATAAGTATAGTAATTGTCGTTCTATCGATCATATAAGCATAATATGGCTAATAATATGAGTTATATTGATAATAATAAGACTAATAAGTATAGTAATTGTCGTTCTATCGATCATATAAGCACAATATGGCTAATAATATGAGTTAGATTGATAATAATAAGACTAATAAGTATAGTAATTGTCGTTCTACCGATCATATAAGCATAATATGGCTAACAATGTGAGTTAGATTGATAATAATAAGACTAATAAGTATAGTAATTGTAGTTCTATCGATCATATAAGCATAATATGGCTAATAATATGGGTTCGATTGATAATAATAAGAGTAATAAGTATAGTAATTGTAGTTCTATCGATCATATAAGCATAATATGGCTAATAATATGAGTTAGATTGATAATAATAAGAGTAATGAGTATAGTAATTGTAGTTCTATCGATCCTATAAGCATAATGTGGCTAATAATACGAGTTAGATTGATAATAATAAGTGTAATAAGTACAGTAATTATCGTTCTACCGATCATATAAGCATAATATGGCTAATAATATGAGTTAGATTGATAATAATAAGACTAATAAGTATAGTAATTGTCGTTCTATCGATCATAAAAGCATAGTATGGCTAATAATATGAGTTAGATTGATAATAATAAGAGTAGTAAGTATAGTAATTGTCGTTCTATCGATCATATAAGCATAATATGGCTAACAATGTGAGTTAGATTGATAATAACAAGACTAATAAGTAT
Organism: Megachile rotundata; assembly: GCF_050947335.1. Lineage (NCBI taxonomy): Eukaryota > Metazoa > Arthropoda > Insecta > Hymenoptera > Megachilidae > Megachile > Megachile rotundata. The sequence continues at coordinate 26,039 of NW_027474224.1, read as the reverse complement.
AGTAATTGTAGTTCTATCGATCATATAAGCATAATATGGCTAATAACATGAGTTAGATTGATAATAATAAGAGTAATGAGTATAGTAATTGTAGTTCTATCGATCCTATAAGCATAATGTGGCTAATAATATGAGTTAGAATGATAATAGCGAGTGTAATAAGTATAGTAATTTTAGTTCTATTGCTCATATAAGTATAATATGATTAATAATATGAGTTAGGTTGATAATAATAAGAGTAATAAGTATAGTAATTATCGTTCTACCGACCATATAAGCATAATATGGCTAATAATATGAGTTAGATTGATAATAATAAGAGTAATGAGTATAGTAATTTTCGTTCTATCGATCATATAAGCATAAGATGGCAAATAATATGAGTTAGATTGATAATAATAAGAGTAAAAAGTATAGTAATTGTCGTTCTATCGATCATATAAGCATAATATGGCTAACAATGTGAGTTAGATTGATAATAATAAGACTAATAAGTATAGTAATTGTAGTTCTATCGATCTTATAAGCATAATATGGCTAATAATATGGGTTCGATTGATAATAATAAGAGTAATAAGTATAGTAATTGTAGTTCTATCGATCATATAAGCATAATATGGCTAATAATATGAGTCAGATTGATAATAATAAGAGTAATAAGTATAGTAATTGTCGTTCTATCGACCATATCTGCATAATATGGTTAATAATATGAGTTAGATTGATAATAATAAGAGTAAAAAGTATAGTAATTGTCGTTCTATCGATCATATAATCATAATATGGCTAATAATATGAGTTAGATTGATAATAATAAGACTAATAAGTATAGTAATTGTCGTTCTATCGATCATACAAGCATAATATGGCAAATAATATGAGTCAGATTGATAATAATAAGAGTAAAAGGTATAGTAATTGTCGTTCTATCGACCATATCTGCATAATATGGTTAATAATATGAGTTAGATTGATAATAGTGAGTGTAGTCAGTATAGTAATTGTCGTTCTGTCGATCATATAAGCATAGAATGGCTAATAATATGAGTCCGATTGATAATAATAAGAGTAATAAGTATAGTAATTGTCGTTCTATCGATCATATAAGCATAATATGGCTAATAATATGAGTTAGATTGATAATAATAAGACTAATAAGTATAGTAATTGTCGTTCTATCGATCATAAAAGCATAGTATGGCTAATAATATCAGTTAGATTGATAATAATAAGAGTAGTGAGCATAGTAATTGTCGTTCTATCGACCACATCTGCATAATATGGTTAATAATATGAGTTAGATTGATAATAATAAGAGTAAAAAGTATAGTAATTGTCGTTCTATCGATCATATAATCATAATATGGCTAATAATATGAGTTCGATTGATAATAATAAGAGTAATAAGTATAGTAATTGTCGTTCTATCGATCATATAAGCATAATATGGTTAATAATATGAGCTAGATTGATAATAATAAGAGTAATAAGTATAGTAATTGTCGTTCTATCGACCATATCTGCATAATATGGCTAACAATGTGAGTTAGATTGATAATAATAAGACTATTAGGTATAGTAATTGTCGTTCTATCGATCATATAAGCATAATATGGCTAATAATATGAGTTAGAATGATAATAGCGAGTGTAATAAGTATAGTAATTTTAGTTCTATTGCTCATATAAGTATAATATGATTAATAATATGAGTTAGGTTGATAATAATAAGAGTAATAAGTATAGTAATTATCGTTCTACCGACCATATAAGCATAATATGGCTAATAATATGAGTTAGAATGATAATAGCGAGTGTAATAAGTATAGTAATTTTAGTTCTATTGCTCATATAAGTATAATATGATTAATAATATGAGTTAGGTTGATAATAATAAGAGTAATAAGTATGGTAATTATCGTTCTACCGACCATATAAGCATAATATGGCTAATAATATGAGTTAGATTGATAATAGTGAGTGTAATAAGTATAGTAATTGTCGTCCTGTCGATCATATAAGCATAGTATGGCTAATAATATGAGTTAGATTGATAATAATAAGAGTAATAAGTATAGTAATTGTCGTTCTATCGATCATATAAGCATAATATGGCTAATAATATCAGTTAGACTGATAATAATAAGAGTAGTGAGCATAGTAATTGTCGTTCTATCGATCATATAAGCATAGTATGGCTAACAATATGAGTTAGAATGATAATAGCGAGTGTAATAAGTATAGTAATTTTAGTTCTATTGCTCATATAAGTATAATATGATTAATAATATGAGTTAGATTGATAATAATAAGAGTATTAAGTATAGTAATTATCTTTCCACCGATCATACAAGCATAATGTGGCTAATAATATGAGTTAGATTGATAATAATAAGTGTAATAAGTGTAGTAATTATCGTTCTACCGATCATATAAGCATAATATGGCTAATAATATGAGTTAGATTGATAATAATAAGAGTAAAAAGTATAGTAATTGTCGTTCTATCGATCATATAAGCATAATATGGAAAATAATATGAGTCAGATTGATAATAATAAGAGTAATAAGTATAGTAATTGTCGTTCTGTCGACCATATCTGTATAATATGGTTAATAATATGAGTTAGATTGATAATAATAAGAGCAGTAAGTATAGTAATTGCCGTTCTATCGATCACATAAGCATAATATGGCTAATAATATCAGTTAGATTGATAATAATAAGAGTAGTGAGCATAGTAATTGTCGTTCTATCGATCATATAAGCATAGTATGGCTAACAATATGAGTTAGATTGATAATAATAAGAGTAATAAGTATAGTAATTGTCGTTCTATTTATCACATAAGCATAATATGGCTAATAATATGAGTTAGATTGATAATAATAAGAGTAATGAGTATAGTAATTTTCGTTCTATCGATCATATCAGCATAGGATGGCAAATAATATGAGTTAGATTGATAATAATAAGAGTAATAAGTATAGTAATTGTCGTTCTATCGATCATATAAGCATAATATGGCAAATAATATGAGTCAGATTGATAATAATAAGAGTAATAAGTATAGTAATTGTCGTTCTATCGACCATATCTGCATAATATGGTTAATAATATGAGTTAGATTGATAATAGTGAGTGTAGTCAGTATAGTAATTGTCGTTCTGTCGATCATATAAGCATAGAATGGCTAATAATATGAGTTCGATTGATAATAATAAGAGTAATAAGTATAGTAATTGTCGTTCTATCGATCATATAAGCATAATATGGCTAATAATATGAGTTAGATTGATAATAATAAGACTAATAAGTATAGTAATTGTCGTTCTATCGATCATAAAAGCATAGTATGGCTAATAATATGAGTTAGATTGATAATAATAAGAGTAATAAGTATAGTAATTGTCGTTCTATCGATCATATAAGCATAATATGGCTAACAATGTGAGTTAGATTGATAATAATAAGACTAATAAGTATAGTAATTGTAGTTCTATCGATCATATAAGCATAATATGTCTAATAATATGGGTTCGATTGATAAAAATAAGAGTAATAAGTATAGTAATTGTAGTTCTATCGATCATATAAGCATAATATGGCTAATAATATGAGTTAGATTGATAATAATAAGAGTATTAAGTATAGTAATTATCGTTCCACCGATCATACAAGCATAATGTGGCTAATAATATGAGTTAGATTGATAATAATAAGTGTAATAAGTGTAGTAATTATCGTTCCACCGATCATACAAGCATAATGTGGCTAATAATATGAGTTCGATTGATAATAATAAGAGTAAAAAGTATAGTTATTGTCGTTCTATCGATCATATAAGCATAATATGGCTAATAATATGAGTTAGATTGATAGTAATAAGACTAACAAGTATAGTAATTGTCGTTCTATCGATCATATAAGCATAATATGGATAATAATATGAGTCAGATTGATAATAATAAGAGTAATAAGTATAGTAATTGTCGTTCTATCGACCATATCTGCATAATATGGTTAATAATATGAGTTAGATTGATAACAATAAGAGTAAAAAGTATAGTAATTGTCGTTCTATCGACCATATAATCATAATATGGCTAATAATATGAGTTAGATTGATAATAATAAGACTAATAAGTATAGTAATTGTCGTTCTATCGATCATACAAGCATAATATGGCAAATAATATGAGTCAGATTGATAATAATAAGAGTAATAAGTATAGTAATTGTCGTTCTATCGACCATATCTGCATAATATGGTTAATAATATGAGTTAGATTGATAATAGTGAGTGTAGTCAGTATAGTAATTGTCGTTCTGTCGATCATATAAGCATAGAATGGCTAATAATATGAGTTCGATTGATAATAATAAGAGTAATAAGAATAGTAATTGTCGTTCTATCGATCATATAAGCATAATATGGCTAATAATATGAGTTAGATTGATAATAATAAGAGTAATGAGTATAGTAATTGTAGTTCTATCGATCATATAAGCATAATATGGCTAATAATATGAGTTAGATTGATAATAATAAGAGTAATGAGTATAGTAATTTTCGTTCTATCGATCATATAAGCATAAGATGGCAAATAATATGAGTTCGATTGATAATAATAAGAGTAATAAGTATAGTAATTGTCGTTCTATCGATCATAAAAGCATAGTATGGCTAATAATATGAGTTAGATTGATAATAATAAGAGTAATAAGTATAGTAATTGTCGTTCTATCGATCATATAAGCATAATATGGCTAACAATGTCAGTTAGATTGATAATAATAAGACTAATAAGTATAGTAATTGTAGTTCTATCGATCATATAAGCATAATATGGCTAATAATATGAGTTAGATTGATAATAATAAGAGTAATGAGTATAGTAATTTTCGTTCTATCGATCATATAAGCATAATATGGCTAACAATGTGAGTTAGATTGATAATAATAAGACTAATAAGTATAGTAATTGTAGTTCTATCGATCATATAAGCATAATATGGCTAATAATATGAGTTAGATTGATAATAATAAGAGTAATGAGTATAGTAATTGTAGTTCTATCGATCATATAAGCATAATATGGCTAATAATATGAGTTAGATTGATAATAATAAGAGTAATGAGTATAGTAATTTTCGTTCTATCGATCATATAAGCATAAGATGGCAAATAATATGAGTTCGATTGATAATAATAAGAGTAATAAGTATAGTAATTGTCGTTCTATCGATCATATAAGCATAATATGGCTAACAATGTGAGTTAGATTGATAATAATAAGAGTAAAAAGTATAGTAATTGTCGTTCTATCGATCATATAAGCATAATATGGCTAATAATATGAGTTAGATTGATAATAGTAAGAGTAATGAGTATAGTAGTTGTAGTTCTATCGATCATGTCTGCATAATATGGTTAATAATATGAGCTAGATTGATAATAATAAGAGTAATAAGTATAGTAATTGTCGTTCTATCGACCATATCTGCATAATATGGCTAACAATGTGAGTTAGATTGATAATAATAAGACTATTAGGTATAGTAATTGTCGTTCTATCGATCATATAAGCATAATATGGCTAATAATATGAGTTAGAATGATAATAGCGAGTGTAATAAGTATAGTAATTTTAGTTCTATTGCTCATATAAGTATAATATGATTAATAATATGAGTTAGGTTGATAATAATAAGAGTAATAAGTATAGTAATTATCGTTCTACCGACCATATAAGCATAATATGGCTAATAATATGAGTTAGAATGATAATAGCGAGTGTAATAAGTATAGTAATTTTAGTTCTATTGCTCATATAAGTATAATGTGATTAATAATATGAGTTAGGTTGATAATAATAAGAGTAATAAGTATGGTAATTATCGTTCTACCGACCATATAAGCATAATATGGCTAATAATATGAGTTAGATTGATAATAGTGAGTGTAATAAGTATAGTAATTGTCGTCCTGTCGATCATATAAGCATAGTATGGCTAATAATATGAGTTAGATTGATAATAGTGAGTGCAATAAGTATAGTAATTGTCGTTCTGTCGATCATATAAGCATAGTATGGCTAATAATATGAGTTCGATTGATAATAATAAGAGTAATAAATATAGTAATTGTAGTTCTATCGATCATATAAGCATAATATGGCTAATAATATGAGTTAGATTGATAATAATAAGAGTAATGAGTATAGTAATTGTAGTTCTATCGATCATATAAGCATAAGATGGCAAATAATATGAGTTAGATTGATAATAATAAGAGTAAAAAGTATAGTAATTGTCGTTCTATCGATCATATAATCATAATATGGCTAATAATATGAGTTCGATTGATAATAATAAGAGTAATAAGTATAGTAATTGTCGTTCTATCGATCATATAAGCATAATATGGCTAATAATATGAGTTTGATTGATAATAATAAGACTAATAAGTATAGTAATTGTCGTTCTATCGATCATAAAAGCATAGTATGGCTAATAATATGAGTTAGATTGATAATAATAAGAGTAATAAGTATAGTAATTGTCGTTCTATCGATCATATAAGCATAATATGGCTAACAATGTGAGTTAGATTGATAATAATAAGACTAATAAGTATAGTAATTGTAGTTCTATCGATCATATAAGCATAATATGGCTAATAATATGAGTTAGATTGATAATAATAAGAGTAATGAGTATAGTAATTGTAGTTCTATCGATCCTATAAGCATAATGTGGCTAATAATATGAGTTAGAATGATAATAGCGAGTGTAATAAGTATAGTAATTTTAGTTCTATTGCTCATATAAGTATAATATGATTAATAATATGAGTTAGGTTGATAATAATAAGAGTAATAAGTATAGTAATTATCGTTCTACCGACCATATAAGCATAATATGGCTAATAATATGAGTTAGATTGATAATAGTGAGTGTAATAAGTATAGTAATTGTCGTCCTGTCGATCATATATGCATAGTATGGCTAATAATATGAGTTCGATTGATAATAATAAGAGTAATAAATATAGTAATTGTAGTTCTATCGATCATATAAGCATAATATGGCTAATAATATGAGTTAGATTGATAATAATAAGAGTAATGAGTATAGTAATTTTCGTTCTATCGATCATATAAGCATAAGATGGCAAATAATATGAGTTAGATTGATAATAATAAGAGTAAAAAGTATAGTAATTGTCGTTCTATCGATCATATAAGCATAATATGGTTAATAATATGAGTTAGATTGATAATAATAAGAGTAAAAAGTATAGTAATTGTCGTTCTATCGATCATATAATCATAATATGGCTAATAATATGAGTTAGATTGATAATAATAAGACTAATAAGTATAGTAATTGTCGTTCTATCGATCATACAAGCATAATATGGCAAATAATATGAGTCAGATTGATAATAATAAGAGTAATAAGTATAGTAATTGTCGTTCTATCGACCATATCTGCATAATATGGTTAATAATATGAGTTAGATTGATAATAGTGAGTGTAGTCAGTATAGTAATTGTCGTTCTGTCGATCATATAAGCATAGAATGGCTAATAATATGAGTCCGATTGATAATAATAAGAGTAATAAGTATAGTAATTGTCGTTCTATCGATCATATAAGCATAATATGGCTAATAATATGAGTTATATTGATAATAATAAGACTAATAAGTATAGTAATTGTCGTTCTATCGATCATAAAAGCATAGTATGGCTAATAATATCAGTTAGATTGATAATAATAAGAGTAGTGAGCATAGTAATTGTCGTTCTATCGACCACATCTGCATAATATGGTTAATAATATGAGTTAGATTGATAATAATAAGAGTAAAAAGTATAGTAATTGTCGTTCTATCGATCATATAATCATAATATGGCTAATAATATGAGTTAGATTGATAATAATAAGACTAATAAGTATAGTAATTGTCGTTCTGTCGATCATACAAGCATAATATGGCAAATAATATGAGTCAGATTGATAATAATAAGAGTAATAAGTATAGTAATTGTCGTTCTATCGACCATATCTGCATAATATGGTTAATAATATGAGTTAGATTGATAATAGTGAGTGTAGTCAGTATAGTAATTGTCGTTCTGTCGATCATATAAGCATAGAATGGCTAATAATATGAGTTCGATTGATAATAATAAGAGTAATAAGTATAGTAATTGTCGTTCTATCGATCATATAAGCACAATATGGCTAATAATATGAGTTAGATTGATAATAATAAGACTAATAAGTATAGTAATTGTCGTTCTACCGATCATATAAGCATAATATGGCTAACAATGTGAGTTAGATTGATAATAATAAGACTAATAAGTATAGTAATTGTAGTTCTATCGATCATATAAGCATAATATGGCTAATAATATGGGTTCGATTGATAATAATAAGAGTAATAAGTATAGTAATTGTAGTTCTATCGATCATATAAGCATAATATGGCTAATAATATGAGTTAGATTGATAATAATAAGAGTAATGAGTATAGTAATTGTAGTTCTATCGATCCTATAAGCATAATGTGGCTAATAATACGAGTTAGATTGATAATAATAAGTGTAATAAGTACGGTAATTATCGTTCTACCGATCATATAAGCATAATATGGCTAATAATATGAGTTAGATTGATAATAGTAAGAGTAATGAGTATAGTAGTTGTAGTTCTATCGATCATGTCTGCATAATATGGTTAATAATATGAGCTAGATTGATAATAATAAGAGTAATAAGTATAGTAATTGTAGTTCTATCGATCATATAAGCATAATATGGCTAATAATATGAGTTAGATTGATAATAATAAGTGTAATAAGTATAGTAATTATCGTTCTACCGATCATATAAGCATAATATGGCTAATAATATGAGTTCGATTGATAATAATAAGAGTAATAAGTATAGTAATTGTCGTTCTATCGATCATATAAGCATAATATGGCTAATAATATGAGTTAGAATGATAATAGCGAGTGTAATAAGTATAGTAATTTTAGTTCTATTGCTCATATAAGTATAATATGATTAATAATATGAGTTAGGTTGATAATAATAAGAGTAATAAGTATGGTAATTATCGTTCTACCGACCATATAAGCATAATATGGCTAATAATATGAGTTAGATTGATAATAGTGAGTGTAATAAGTATAGTAATTGTCGTCCTGTCGATCATATAAGCATAGTATGGCTAATAATATGAGTTAGATTGATAATAGTGAGTGCAATAAGTATAGTAATTGTCGTCCTGTCGATCATATAAGCATAGTATGGCTAATGATATGAGTTCGATTGATAATAGTGAGTGCAATAAGTATAGTAATTGTCGTTCTGTCGATCATATAAGCATAGTATGGCTAATAATATGAGTTCGATTGATAATAATAAGAGTAATAAATATAGTAATTGTAGTTCTATCGATCATATAAGCATAATATGGCTAATAATATGAGTTAGATTGATAATAATAAGAGTAATGAGTATAGTAATTGTAGTTCTATCGATCATATAAGCATGAGATGGCAAATAATATGAGTTAGATTGATAATAATAAGAGTAAAAAGTATAGTAATTGTCGTTCTATCGATCATATAATCATAATATGGCTAATAATATGAGTTCGATTGATAATAATAAGAGTAATAAGTATAGTAATTGTCGTTCTATCGATCATATAAGCATAATATGGCTAATAATATGAGTTTGATTGATAATAATAAGACTAATAAGTATAGTAATTGTCGTTCTATCGATCATAAAAGCATAGTATGGCTAATAGTATGAGTTAGATTGATAATAATAAGAGTAATAAGTATAGTAATTGTCGTTCTATCGATCATATAAGCATAATATGGCTAACAATGTGAGTTAGATTGATAATAATAAGACTAATAAGTATAGTAATTGTAGTTCTATCGATCATATAAGCATAATATGGCTAATAATATGAGTTAGATTGATAATAATAAGAGTAATGAGTATAGTAATTGTAGTTCTATCGATCCTATAAGCATAATGTGGCTAATAATATGAGTTAGAATGATAATAGCGAGTGTAATAAGTATAGTAATTTTAGTTCTATTGCTCATATAAGTATAATATGATTAATAATATGAGTTAGGTTGATAATAATAAGAGTAATAAGTATAGTAATTATCGTTCTACCGACCATATAAGCATAATATGGCTAATAATATGAGTTAGATTGATAATAGTGAGTGTAATAAGTATAGTAATTGTCGTCCTGTCGATCATATATGCATAGTATGGCTAATAATATGAGTTCGATTGATAATAATAAGAGTAATAAATATAGTAATTGTAGTTCTATCGATCATATAAGCATAATATGGCTAATAATATGAGTTAGATTGATAATAATAAGAGTAATGAGTATAGTAATTTTCGTTCTATCGATCATATAAGCATAAGATGGCAAATAATATGAGTTAGATTGATAATAATAAGAGTAAAAAGTATAGTAATTGTCGTTCTATCGATCATATAAGCATAATATGGCTAACAATGTGAGTTAGATTGATAATAATAAGACTAATAAGTATAGTAATTGTAGTTCTATCGATCTTATAAGCATAATATGGCTAATAATATGGGTTCGATTGATAATAATAAGAGTAATAAGTATAGTAATTGTAGTTCTATCGATCATATAAGCATAATATGGCTAATAATATGAGTCAGATTGATAATAATAAGAGTAATAAGTATAGTAATTGTCGTTCTATCGACCATATCTGCATAATATGGTTAATAATATGAGTTAGATTGATAATAATAAGAGTAAAAAGTATAGTAATTGTCGTTCTATCGATCATATAATCATAATATGGCTAGTAATATGAGTTAGATTGATAATAATAAGACTAATAAGTATAGTAATTGTCGTTCTATCGATCATACAAGCATAATATGGCAAATAATATGAGTCAGATTGATAATAATAAGAGTAATAAGTATAGTAATTGTCGTTCTATCGACCATATCTGCATAATATGGTTAATAATATGAGTTAGATTGATAATAGTGAGTGTAGTCAGTATAGTAATTGTCGTTCTGTCGATCATATAAGCATAGAATGGCTAATAATATGAGTCCGATTGATAATAATAAGAGTAATAAGTATAGTAATTGTCGTTCTATCGATCATATAAGCATAATATGGCTAATAATATGAGTTAGATTGATAATAATAAGACTAATAAGTATAGTAATTGTCGTTCTATCGATCATAAAAGCATAGTATGGCTAATAATATCAGTTAGATTGATAATAATAAGAGTAGTGAGCATAGTAATTGTCGTTCTATCGACCACATCTGCATAATATGGTTAATAATATGAGTTAGATTGATAATAATAAGAGTAAAAAGTATAGTAATTGTCGTTCTATCGATCATATAATCATAATATGGCTAATAATATGAGTTAGATTGATAATAATAAGACTAATAAGTATAGTAATTGTCGTTCTATCGATCATACAAGCATAATATGGCAAATAATATGAGTCAGATTGATAATAATAAGAGTAATAAGTATAGTAATTGTCGTTCTATCGACCATATCTGCATAATATGGTTAATAATATGAGTTAGATTGATAATAGTGAGTGTAGTCAGTATAGTAATTGTCGTTCTGTCGATCATATAAGCATAGAATGGCTAATAATATGAGTTCGATTGATAATAATAAGAGTAATAAGTATAGTAATTGTCGTTCTATCGATCATATAAGCATAATATGGCTAATAATATGAGTTAGATTGATAATAATAAGACTAATAAGTATAGTAATTGTCGTTCTACCGATCATATAAGCATAATATGGCTAACAATGTGAGTTAGATTGATAATAATAAGACTAATAAGTATAGTAATTGTAGTTCTATCGATCATATAAGCATAATATGGCTAATAATATGGGTTCGATTGATAATAATAAGAGTAATAAGTATAGTAATTGTAGTTCTATCGATCATATAAGCATAATATGGCTAATAATATGAGTTAGATTGATAATAATAAGAGTAATGAGTATAGTAATTGTAGTTCTATCGATCCTATAAGCATAATGTGGCTAATAATACGAGTTAGATTGATAATAATAAGTGTAATAAGTACAGTAATTATCGTTCTACAGATCATATAAGCATAATATGGCTAATAATATGAGTTAGATTGATAATAGTAAGAGTAATGAGTATAGTAGTTGTAGTTCTATCGATCATGTTTGCATAATATGGTTAATAATATGAGCTAGATTGATAATAATAAGAGTAATAAGTATAGTAATTGTAGTTCTATCGATCATATAAGCATAATATGGCTAATAATATGAGTTAGATTGATAATAATAAGTGTAATAAGTATAGTAATTATCGTTCTACCGATCATATAAGCATAATATGGCTAATAATATGAGTTCGATTGATAATAATAAGAGTAATAAGTATAGTAATTGTCGTTCTATCGATCATATAAGCATAATATGGCTAATAATATGAGTTAGAATGATAATAGCGAGTGTAATAAGTATAGTAATTTTAGTTCTATTGCTCATATAAGTATAATATGATTAATAATATGAGTTAGGTTGATAATAATAAGAGTAATAAGTATGGTAATTATCGTTCTACCGACCATATAAGCATAATATGGCTAATAATATGAGTTAGATTGATAATAGTGAGTGTAATAAGTATAGTAATTGTCGTCCTGTCGATCATATAAGCATAGTATGGCTAATAATATGAGTTAGATTGATAATAGTGAGTGCAACAAGTATAGTAATTGTCGTCCTGTCGATCATATAAGCATAGTATGGCTAATGATATGAGTTCGATTGATAATAGTGAGTGCAATAAGTATAGTAATTGTCGTTCTGTCGATCATATAAGCATAGTATGGCTAATAATATGAGTTCGATTGATAATAATAAGAGTAATAAATATAGTAATTGTAGTTCTATCGATCATATAAGCATAATATGGCTAATAATATGAGTTAGATTGATAATAATAAGAGTAATGAGTATAGTAATTGTAGTTCTATCGATCATATAAGCATAAGATGGCAAATAATATGAGTTAGATTGATAATAATAAGAGTAAAAAGTATAGTAATTGTCGTTCTATCGATCATATAATCATAATATGGCTGATAATATGAGTTCGATTGATAATAATAAGAGTAATAAGTATAGTAATTGTCGTTCTATCGATCATATAAGCATAATATGGCTAATAATATGAGTTTGATTGATAATAATAAGACTAATAAGTATAGTAATTGTCGTTCTATCGATCATAAAAGCATAGTATGGCTAATAATATGAGTTAGATTGATAATAATAAGAGTAGTAAGTATAGTAATTGTCGTTCTATCGATCATATAAGCATAATATGGCTAACAATGTGAGTTAGATTGATAATAATAAGACTAATAAGTATAGTAATTGTAGTTCTATCGATCATATAAGCATAATATGGCTAATAACATGAGTTAGATTGATAATAATAAGAGTAATGAGTATAGTAATTGTAGTTCTATCGATCCTATAAGCATAATGTGGCTAATAATATGAGTTAGAATGATAATAGCGAGTGTAATAAGTATAGTAATTTTAGTTCTATTGCTCATATAAGTATAATATGATTAATAATATGAGTTAGGTTGATAATAATAAGAGTAATAAGTATAGTAATTATCGTTCTACCGACCATATAAGCATAATATGGCTAATAATATGAGTTAGATTGATAATAATAAGAGTAATGAGTATAGTAATTTTCGTTCTATCGATCATATAAGCATAAGATGGCAAATAATATGAGTTAGATTGATAATAATAAGAGTAAAAAGTATAGTAATTGTCGTTCTATCGATCATATAAGCATAATATGGCTAACAATGTGAGTTAGATTGATAATAATAAGACTAATAAGTATAGTAATTGTAGTTCTATCGATCTTATAAGCATAATATGGCTAATAATATGGGTTCGATTGATAATAATAAGAGTAATAAGTATAGTAATTGTAGTTCTATCGATCATATAAGCATAATATGGCTAATAATATGAGTCAGATTGATAATAATAAGAGTAATAAGTATAGTAATTGTCGTTCTATCGACCATATCTGCATAATATGGTTAATAATATGAGTTAGATTGATAATAATAAGAGTAAAAAGTATAGTAATTGTCGTTCTATCGATCATATAATCATAATATGGCTAATAATATGAGTTAGATTGATAATAATAAGACTAATAAGTATAGTAATTGTCGTTCTATCGATCATACAAGCATAATATGGCAAATAATATGAGTCAGATTGATAATAATAAGAGTAATAAGTATAGTAATTGTCGTTCTATCGACCATATCTGCATAATATGGTTAATAATATGAGTTAGATTGATAATAGTGAGTGTAGTCAGTATAGTAATTGTCGTTCTGTCGATCATATAAGCATAGAATGGCTAATAATATGAGTCCGATTGATAATAATAAGAGTAATAAGTATAGTAATTGTCGTTCTATCGATCATATAAGCATAATATGGCTAATAATATGAGTTAGATTGATAATAATAAGACTAATAAGTATAGTAATTGTCGTTCTATCGATCATAAAAGCATAGTATGGCTAATAATATCAGTTAGATTGATAATAATAAGAGTAGTGAGCATAGTAATTGTCGTTCTATCGACCACATCTGCATAATATGGTTAATAATATGAGTTAGATTGATAATAATAAGAGTAAAAAGTATAGTAATTGTCGTTCTATCGATCATATAATCATAATATGGCTAATAATATGAGTTCGATTGATAATAATAAGAGTAATAAGTATAGTAATTGTCGTTCTATCGATCATATAAGCATAATATGGTTAATAATATGAGCTAGATTGATAATAATAAGAGTAATAAGTATAGTAATTGTCGTTCTATCGACCATATCTGCATAATATGGCTAACAATGTGAGTTAGATTGATAATAGTAAGAGTAATGAGTATAGTAGTTGTAGTTCTATCGATCATGTCTGCATAATATGGTTAATAATATGAGCTAGATTGATAATAATAAGAGTAATAAATATAGTAATTGTCGTTCTATCGACCATATCTGCATAATATGGCTAACAATGTGAGTTAGATTGATAATAATAAGACTATTAGGTATAGTAATTGTCGTGCTATCGATCATATAAGCATAATATGGCTAATAATATGAGTTAGAATGATAATAGCGAGTGTAATGAGTATAGTAATTTTAGTTCTATTGCTCATATAAGTATAATATGATTAATAATATGAGTTAGGTTGATAATAATAAGAGTAATAAGTATAGTAATTATCGTTCTACCGACCATATAAGCATAATATGGCTAATAATATGAGTTAGAATGATAATAGCGAGTGTAATAAGTATAGTAATTTTAGTTCTATTGCTCATATAAGTATAATGTGATTAATAATATGAGTTAGGTTGATAATAATAAGAGTAATAAGTATGGTAATTATCGTTCTACCGACCATATAAGCATAATATGGCTAATAATATGAGTTAGATTGATAATAGTGAGTGTAATAAGTATAGTAATTGTCGTCCTGTCGATCATATAAGCATAGTATGGCTAATAATATGAGTTAGATTGATAATAGTGAGTGCAATAAGTATAGTAATTGTCGTTCTGTCGATCATATAAGCATAGTATGGCTAATAATATGAGTTCGATTGATAATAATAAGAGTAATAAATATAGTAATTGTAGTTCTATCGATCATATAAGCATAATATGGCTAATAATATGAGTTAGATTGATAATAATAAGAGTAATGAGTATAGTAATTGTAGTTCTATCGATCATATAAGCATAAGATGGCAAATAATATGAGTTAGATTGATAATAATAAGAGTAAAAAGTATAGTAATTGTCGTTCTATCGATCATATAATCATAATATGGCTAATAATATGAGTTCGATTGATAATAATAAGAGTAATAAGTATAGTAATTGTCGTTCTATCGATCATATAAGCATAATATGGCTAATAATATGAGTTTGATTGATAATAATAAGACTAATAAGTATAGTAATTGTCGTTCTATCGATCATAAAAGCATAGTATGGCTAATAATATGAGTTAGATTGATAATAATAAGAGTAATAAGTATAGTAATTGTCGTTCTATCGATCATATAAGCATAATATGGCTAACAATGTGAGTTAGATTGATAATAATAAGACTAATAAGTATAGTAATTGTAGTTCTATCGATCATATAAGCATAATATGGCTAATAATATGAGTTAGATTGATAATAATAAGAGTAATGAGTATAGTAATTGTAGTTCTATCGATCCTATAAGCATAATGTGGCTAATAATATGAGTTAGAATGATAATAGCGAGTGTAATAAGTATAGTAATTTTAGTTCTATTGCTCATATAAGTATAATATGATTAATAATATGAGTTAGGTTGATAATAATAAGAGTAATAAGTATAGTAATTATCGTTCTACCGACCATATAAGCATAATATGGCTAATAATATGAGTTAGATTGATAATAGTGAGTGTAATAAGTATAGTAATTGTCGTCCTGTCGATCATATATGCATAGTATGGCTAATAATATGAGTTCGATTGATAATAATAAGAGTAATAAATATAGTAATTGTAGTTCTATCGATCATATAAGCATAATATGGCTAATAATATGAGTTAGATTGATAATAATAAGAGTAATGAGTATAGTAATTTTCGTTCTATCGATCATATAAGCATAAGATGGCAAATAATATGAGTTAGATTGATAATAATAAGAGTAAAAAGTATAGTAATTGTCGTTCTATCGATCATATAAGCATAATATGGCTAACAATGTGAGTTAGATTGATAATAATAAGACTAATAAGTATAGTAATTGTAGTTCTATCGATCTTATAAGCATAATATGGCTAATAATATGGGTTCGATTGATAATAATAAGAGTAATAAGTATAGTAATTGTAGTTCTATCGATCATATAAGCATAATATGGCTAATAATAAGAGTCAGATTGATAATAATAAGAGTAATAAGTATAGTAATTGTCGTTCTATCGACCATATCTGCATAATATGGTTAATAATATGAGTTAGATTGATAATAATAAGAGTAAAAAGTATAGTAATTGTCGTTCTATCGATCATATAATCATAATATGGCTAATAATATGAGTTAGATTGATAATAATAAGACTAATAAGTATAGTAATTATCGTTCTATCGATCATACAAGCATAATATGGCAAATAATATGAGTCAGATTGATAATAATAAGAGTAATAAGTATAGTAATTGTCGTTCTATCGACCATATCTGCATAATATGGTTAATAATATGAGTTAGATTGATAATAGTGAGTGTAGTCAGTATAGTAATTGTCGTTCTGTCGATCATATAAGCATAGAATGGCTAATAATATGAGTCCGATTGATAATAATAAGAGTAATAAGTATAGTAATTGTCGTTCTATCGATCATATAAGCATAATATGGCTAATAATATGAGTTATATTGATAATAATAAGACTAATAAGTATAGTAATTGTCGTTCTATCGATCATAAAAGCATAGTATGGCTAATAATATCAGTTAGATTGATAATAATAATAGTAGTGAGCATAGTAATTGTCGTTCTATCGACCACAACTGCATAATATGGTTAATAATATGAGTTAGATTGATAATAATAAGAGTAAAAAGTATAGTAATTGTCGTTCTATCGATCATATAATCATAATATGGCTAATAATATGAGTTAGATTGATAATAATAAGACTAATAAGTATAGTAATTGTCGTTCTGTCGATCATACAAGCATAATATGGCAAATAATATGAGTCAGATTGATAATAATAAGAGTAATAAGTATAGTAATTGTCGTTCTATCGACCATATCTGCATAATATGGTTAATAATATGAGTTAGATTGATAATAGTGAGTGTAGTCAGTATAGTAATTGTCGTTCTGTCGATCATATAAGCATAGAATGGCTAATAATATGAGTTCGATTGATAATAATAAGAGTAACAAGTATAGTAATTGTCGTTCTATCGATCATATAAGCACAATATGGCTAATAATATGAGTTAGATTGATAATAATAAGACTAATAAGTATAGTAATTGTCGTTCTACCGATCATATAAGCATAATATGGCTAACAATGTGAGTTAGATTGATAATAATAAGACTAATAAGTATAGTAATTGTAGTTCTATCGATCATATAAGCATAATATGGCTAATAATATGGGTTCGATTGATAATAATAAGAGTAATAAGTATAGTAATTGTAGTTCTATCGATCATATAAGCATAATATGGCTAATAATATGAGTTAGATTGATAATAATAAGAGTAATGAGTATAGTAATTGTAGTTCTATCGATCCTATAAGCATAATGTGGCTAATAATACGAGTTAGATTGATAATAATAAGTGTAATAAGTACAGTAATTATCGTTCTACCGATCATATAAGCATAATATGGCTAATAATATGAGTTAGATTGATAATAGTAAGAGTAATAAGTATAGTAATTGTAGTTCTATCGATCATATAAGCATAATATGGCTAATAATATGAGTTAGATTGATAATAATAAGTGTAATAAGTATAGTAATTATCGTTCTACCGATCATATAAGCATAATATGGCTAATAATATGAGTTCGATTGATAATAATAAGAGTAATAAGTATAGTAATTGTCGTTCTATCGATCATATAAGCATAATATGGCTAATAATATGAGTTAGAATGATAATAGCGAGTGTAATAAGTATAGTAATTTTAGTTCTATTGCTCATATAAGTATAATATGATTAATAATATGAGTTAGGTTGATAATAATAAGAGTAATAAGTATGGTAATTATCGTTCTACCGACCATATAAGCATAATATGGCTAATAATATGAGTTAGATTGATAATAGTGAGTGTAATAAGTATAGTAATTGTCGTCCTGTCGATCATATAAGCATAGTATGGCTAATAATATGAGTTAGATTGATAATAGTGAGTGCAATAAGTATAGTAATTGTCGTCCTGTCGATCATATAAGCATAGTATGGCTAATGATATGAGTTCGATTGATAATAGTGAGTGCAATAAGTATAGTAATTGTCGTTCTGTCGATCATATAAGCATAGTATGGCTAATAATATGAGTTCGATTGATAATAATAAGAGTAATAAATATAGTAATTGTAGTTCTATCGATCATATAAGCATAATATGGCTAATAATATGAGTTAGATTGATAATAATAAGAGTAATGAGTATAGTAATTGTAGTTCTATCGATCATATAAGCATGAGATGGCAAATAATATGAGTTAGATTGATAATAATAAGAGTAAAAAGTATAGTAATTGTCGTTCTATCGATCATATAATCATAATATGGCTAATAATATGAGTTCGATTGATAATAATAAGAGTAATAAGTATAGTAATTGTCGTTCTATCGATCATATAAGCATAATATGGCTAATAATATGAGTTTGATTGATAATAATAAGACTAATAAGTATAGTAATTGTCGTTCTATCGATCATAAAAGCATAGTACGGCTAATAGTATGAGTTAGATTGATAATAATAAGAGTAATAAGTATAGTAATTGTCGTTCTATCGATCATATAAGCATAATATGGCTAACAATGTGAGTTAGATTGATAATAATAAGACTAATAAGTATAGTAATTGTAGTTCTATCGGTCATATAAGCATAATATGGCTAATAATATGAGTTAGATTGATAATAATAAGAGTAATGAGTATAGTAATTGTAGTTCTATCGATCCTATAAGCATAATGTGGCTAATAATATGAGTTAGAATGATAATAGCGAGTGTAATAAGTATAGTAATTTTAGTTCTATTGCTCATATAAGTATAATATGATTAATAATATGAGTTAGGTTGATAATAATAAGAGTAATAAGTATAGTAATTATCGTTCTACCGACCATATAAGCATAATATGGCTAATAATATGAGTTAGATTGATAATAGTGAGTGTAATAAGTATAGTAATTGTCGTCCTGTCGATCATATATGCATAGTATGGCTAATAATATGAGTTCGATTGATAATAATAAGAGTAATAAATATAGTAATTGTAGTTCTATCGATCATATAAGCATAATATGGCTAATAATATGAGTTAGATTGATAATAATAAGAGTAATGAGTATAGTAATTTTCGTTCTATCGATCATATAAGCATAAGATGGCAAATAATATGAGTTAGATTGATAATAATAAGAGTAAAAAGTATAGTAATTGTCGTTCTATCGATCATATAAGCATAATATGGCTAACAATGTGAGTTAGATTGATAATAATAAGACTAATAAGTATAGTAATTGTAGTTCTATCGATCTTATAAGCATAATATGGCTAATAATATGGGTTCGATTGATAATAATAAGAGTAATAAGTATAGTAATTGTAGTTCTATCGATCATATAAGCATAATATGGCTAATAATATGAGTCAGATTGATAATAATAAGAGTAATAAGTATAGTAATTGTCGTTCTATCGACCATATCTGCATAATATGGTTAATAATATGAGTTAGATTGATAATAATAAGAGTAAAAACTATAGTAATTGTCGTTCTATCGATCATATAATCATAATATGGCTAATAATATGAGTTAGATTGATAATAATAAGACTAATAAGTATAGTAATTGTCGTTCTATCGATCATACAAGCATAATATGGCAAATAATATGAGTCAGATTGATAATAATAAGAGTAATAAGTATAGTAATTGTCGTTCTATCGACCATATCTGCATAATATGGTTAATAATATGAGTTAGATTGATAATAGTGAGTGTAGTCAGTATAGTAATTGTCGTTCTGTCGATCATATAAGCATAGAATGGCTAATAATATGAGTCCGATTGATAATAATAAGAGTAATAAGTATAGTAATTGTCGTTCTATCGATCATATAAGCATAATATGGCTAATAATATGAGTTAGATTGATAATAATAAGACTAATAAGTATAGTAATTGTCGTTCTATCGATCATAAAAGCATAGTATGGCTAATAATATCAGTTAGATTGATAATAATAAGAGTAGTGAGCATAGTAATTGTCGTTCTATCGACCACATCTGCATAATATGGTTAATAATATGAGTTAGATTGATAATAATAAGAGTAAAAAGTATAGTAATTGTCGTTCTATCGATCATATAATCATAATATGGCTAATAATATGAGTTAGATTGATAATAATAAGACTAATAAGTATAGTAATTGTCGTTCTATCGATCATACAAGCATAATATGGCAAATAATATGAGTCAGATTGATAATAATAAGAGTAATAAGTATAGTAATTGTCGTTCTATCGACCATATCTGCATAATATGGTTAATAATATGAGTTAGATTGATAATAGTGAGTGTAGTCAGTATAGTAATTGTCGTTCTGTCGATCATATAAGCATAGAATGGCTAATAATATGAGTTCGATTGATAATAATAAGAGTAATAAGTATAGTAATTGTCGTTCTATCGATCATATAAGCATAATATGGCTAATAATATGAGTTAGATTGATAATAATAAGACTAATAAGTATAGTAATTGTCGTTCTACCGATCATATAAGCATAATATGGCTAACAATGTGAGTTAGATTGATAATAATAAGATTAATAAGTATAGTAATTGTAGTTCTATCGATCATATAAGCATAATATGGCTAATAATATGGGTTCGATTGATAATAATAAGAGTAATAAGTATAGTAATTGTAGTTCTATCGATCATATAAGCATAATATGGCTAATAATATGAGTTAGATTGATAATAATAAGAGTAATGAGTATAGTAATTGTAGTTCTATCGATCCTATAAGCTGAATGTGTCTAATAATACGAGTTAGATTGATAATAATAAGTGTAATAAGTACAGTAATTATCGTTCTACCGATCATATAAGCATAATATGGCTAATAATATGAGTTAGATTGATAATAGTAAGAGTAATGAGTATAGTAGTTGTAGTTCTATCGATCATGTCTGCATAATATGGTTAATAATATGAGCTAGATTGATAATAATAAGAGTAATAAGTATAGTAATTGTAGTTCTATCGATCATATAAGCATAATATGGCTAATAATATGAGTTAGATTGATAATAATAAGTGTAATAAGTATAGTAATTATCGTTCTACCGATCATATAAGCATAATATGGCTAATAATATGAGTTCGATTGATAATAATAAGAGTAATAAGTATAGTAATTGTCGTTCTATCGATCATATAAGCATAATATGGCTAATAATATGAGTTAGAATGATAATAGCGAGTGTAATAAGTATAGTAATTTTAGTTCTATTGCTCATATAAGTATAATATGATTAATAATATGAGTTAGGTTGATAATAATAAGAGTAATAAGTATGGTAATTATCGTTCTACCGACCATATAAGCATAATATGGCTAATAATTTGAGTTAGATTGATAATAGTGAGTGTAATAAGTATAGTAATTGTCGTCCTGTCGATCATATAAGCATAGTATGGCTAATAATATGAGTTAGATTGATAATAGTGAGTGCAACAAGTATAGTAATTGTCGTCCTGTCGATCATATAAGCATAGTATGGCTAATGATATGAGTTCGATTGATAATAGTGAGTGCAATAAGTATAGTAATTGTCGTTCTGTCGATCATATAAGCATAGTATGGCTAATAATATGAGTTCGATTGATAATAATAAGAGTAATAAATATAGTAATTGTAGTTCTATCGATCATATAAGCATAATATGGCTAATAATATGAGTTAGATTGATAATAATAAGAGTAATGAGTATAGTAATTGTAGTTCTATCGATCATATAAGCATAAGATGGCAAATAATATGAGTTAGATTGATAATAATAAGAGTAAAAAGTATAGTAATTGTCGTTCTATCGATCATATAATCATAATTTGGCTAATAATATGAGTTCGATTGATAATAATAAGAGTAATAAGTATAGTAATTGTCGTTCTATCGATCATATAAGCATAATATGGCTAATAATATGAGTTTGATTGATAATAATAAGACTAATAAGTATAGTAATTGTCGTTCTATCGATCATAAAAGCATAGTATGGCTAATAATATGAGTTAGATTGATAATAATAAGAGTAGTAAGTATAGTAATTGTCGTTCTATCGATCATATAAGCATAATATGGCTAACAATGTGAGTTAGATTGATAATAATAAGACTAATAAGTATAGTAATTGTAGTTCTATCGATCATATAAGCATAATATGGCTAATAACATGAGTTAGATTGATAATAATAAGAGTAATGAGTATAGTAATTGTAGTTCTATCGATCCTATAAGCATAATGTGGCTAATAATATGAGTTAGAATGATAATAGCGAGTGTAATAAGTATAGTAATTTTAGTTCTATTGCTCATATAAGTATAATATGATTAATAATATGAGTTAGGTTGATAATAATAAGAGTAATAAGTATAGTAATTATCGTTCTACCGACCATATAAGCATAATATGGCTAATAATATGAGTTAGATTGATAATAATAAGAGTAATGAGTATAGTAATTTTCGTTCTATCGATCATATAAGCATAAGATGGCAAATAATATGAGTTAGATTGATAATAATAAGAGTAAAAAGTATAGTAATTGTCGTTCTATCGATCATATAAGCATAATATGGCTAACAATGTGAGTTAGATTGATAATAATAAGACTAATAAGTATAGTAATTGTAGTTCTATCGATCTTATAAGCATAATATGGCTAATAATATGGGTTCGATTGATAATAATAAGAGTAATAAGTATAGTAATTGTAGTTCTATCGATCATATAAGCATAATATGGCTAATAATATGAGTCAGATTGATAATAATAAGAGTAATAAGTATAGTAATTGTCGTTCTATCGACCATATCTGCATAATATGGTTAATAATATGAGTTAGATTGATAATAATAAGAGTAAAAAGTATAGTAATTGTCGTTCTATCGATCATATAATCATAATATGGCTAATAATATGAGTTAGATTGATAATAATAAGACTAATAAGTATAGTAATTGTCGTTCTATCGATCATACAAGCATAATATGGCAAATAATATGAGTCAGATTGATAATAATAAGAGTAAAAGGTATAGTAATTGTCGTTCTATCGACCATATCTGCATAATATGGTTAATAATATGAGTTAGATTGATAATAGTGAGTGTAGTCAGTATAGTAATTGTCGTTCTGTCGATCATATAAGCATAGAATGGCTAATAATATGAGTCCGATTGATAATAATAAGAGTAATAAGTATAGTAATTGTCGTTCTATCGATCATATAAGCATAATATGGCTAATAATATGAGTTAGATTGATAATAATAAGACTAATAAGTATAGTAATTGTCGTTCTATCGATCATAAAAGCATAGTATGGCTAATAATATCAGTTAGATTGATAATAATAAGAGTAGTGAGCATAGTAATTGTCGTTCTATCGACCACATCTGCATAATATGGTTAATAATATGAGTTAGATTGATAATAATAAGAGTAAAAAGTATAGTAATTGTCGTTCTATCGATCATATAATCATAATATGGCTAATAATATGAGTTCGATTGATAATAATAAGAGTAATAAGTATAGTAATTGTCGTTCTATCGATCATATAAGCATAATATGGTTAATAATATGAGCTAGATTGATAATAATAAGAGTAATAAGTATAGTGATTGTCGTTCTATCGACCATATCTGCATAATATGGCTAACAATGTGAGTTAGATTGATAATAATAAGACTATTAGGTATAGTAATTGTCGTTCTATCGATCATATAAGCATAATATGGCTAATAATATGAGTTAGAATGATAATAGCGAGTGTAATAAGTATAGTAATTTTAGTTCTATTGCTCATATAAGTATAATATGATTAATAATATGAGTTAGGTTGATAATAATAAGAGTAATAAGTATAGTAATTATCGTTCTACCGACCATATAAGCATAATATGGCTAATAATATGAGTTAGAATGATAATAGCGAGTGTAATAAGTATAGTAATTTTAGTTCTATTGCTCATATAAGTATAATATGATTAATAATATGAGTTAGGTTGATAATAATAAGAGTAATAAGTATGGTAATTATCGTTCTACCGACCATATAAGCATAATATGGCTAATAATATGAGTTAGATTGATAATAGTGAGTGTAATAAGTATAGTAATTGTCGTCCTGTCGATCATATAAGCATAGTATGGCTAATAATATGAGTTAGATTGATAATAGTGAGTGCAATAAGTATAGTAATTGTCGTTCTATCGATCATATAATCATAATATGGCTAATAATATGAGTTCGATTGATAATAATAAGAGTAATAAGTATAGTAATTGTCGTTCTATCGATCATATAAGCATAATATGGCTAATAATATGAGTTTGATTGATAATAATAAGACTAATAAGTATAGTAATTGTCGTTCTATCGATCATAAAAGCATAGTATGGCTAATAATATGAGTTAGATTGATAATAATAAGAGTAATAAGTATAGTAATTGTCGTTCTATCGATCATATAAGCATAATATGGCTAATAATATCAGTTAGACTGATAATAATAAGAGTAGTGAGCATAGTAATTGTCGTTCTATCGATCATATAAGCATAGTATGGCTAACAATATGAGTTAGAATGATAATAGCGAGTGTAATAAGTATAGTAATTTTAGTTCTATTGCTCATATAAGTATAATATGATTAATAATATGAGTTAGATTGATAATAATAAGAGTAATAAGTATAGTAATTATCGTTCTACCGATCATATAAGCATAATATGGCTAATAATATGAGTTAGATTG
>NW_027474223.1:0-65709 GCF_050947335.1 Megachile rotundata | reverse complement strand
TATCGATCGTATAAGCATAATATGGCTAATAATATGAGTTAGATTGATAATAATAAGAGAAGTGAGTATAGTCATTGTCGTTCTATCGATCATATAACCATAATATGGCTAATAATATGAGTTAGATTGATAATAATAAGAGTAGTAAGTGTAGTAAATGTCGTGCTATCGATCATATTAGCATAATCTGCCTAATAATATGAGTTAGATTGATAAATATAAGAGTAATCAGTATAGTAATTGTCGTCCTATCGATCATATAAGCATAATATGGCTAACAATATGAGTTAGATTGATAATAACAAGAGTAATGAGTATAGTAATTGTCGTTCTATCGATCATATTAGCATAATATGGTTAATAATATGAGCTAGATTGATAATAATAAGAGTAATGAGTATAGTAATTGTCGTTCTATCGTTCATATAAGCATAATATGGCTAATAATATGAGTTAGGCTGATAATAATAAGAGAAATGAATATAGTAATTGTCGTTCTATCGAGCATATAAGCATAATATGGCTAATAATATGAGTTAGATTGATAATAATAAGAGTAAGGAGTATACTAATTGTAGTTCTATCGGTCATATCTGCATAATATGGTTAATAATAAGAGTTAGATTGATAACAGTGAGTGTAATAAGTATAGTAATTGTCGTTCTATCGATCGTATAAGCATAATATGGCTAATAATATGAGTTAGATTGATAATAATAAGAGAAGTGAGTATAGTCATTGTCGTTCGATCGATCATATAAGCATAATATGTGCTAATGATATAAGTTAGATTGATAATAATAAGAGTAATAGGTATAGTAATTATCGTTCTACCGATCATAAAAGCATAATCTGCCTAATAATATGAGTTAGATTGATAAATATAAGAGTAATAAGTATAGTAATTGTCGTCCTATCGATCATATAAGCATAATATGGCTAACAATATGAGTTAGATTGATAATAATAAGAGTAATGAGTATAGTAATTGTCGTTCTATCGATCATATTAGCATAATATGGTTAATAATATGAGCTAGATTGATAATAATAAGAGTAATGAGTATAGTAATTGTCGTTCTATCGTTCATATAAGCATAATATGGCTAATAATATGAGTTAGGCTGATAATAATAAGAGTAATAAGTATAGTAAATGTCGTGCTATCGATCATATCTGCATAATATGGTTAATAATATGATTTAGATTGATAAAAATAAGAGTAGTAAGTGTAGTAAATGTCGTGCTGTCGATCATATCTGCATAATATGGCTAATAATATGAGTTAGGCTGATAATAATAAGAGTAATGAGTATAGTAATTGTCGTTCTATCGATCGTATTTGCATAATATGGTTAATAATATGCGTTAGATTGATAACAGTGAGTGTAATACGTATAGTAATTGTCGTTCTGTCGATCATATCTGCATAATATGGTTAATAATATGAGTTAGATTCATAATAATAAGAGTAATAAGTATAGTAATTGTCGTTCTAGCGATCACATAAGCATAATATGGCTAATAATATGAGTTAGATTGATAATAATGAGAGTAATAAGTATAGTAATTGTCGTTCTATCGATCATATAAGCATAATATGGCTAATAATATGAGTTAGGCTGATAATAATAAGAGTAATGAGTATAGTAATTGTCGTTCTATCGATCATATTTGCATAATGTGGTTAATAATATGAGTTAGATTGATAACAGTGAGTGTAATAAGTATAGTAATTGTCTTTCTATCGAACATATAAGCATAATATGGCTAATAATATGAGTTAGATTGATAATAATAAGAGAAATGAATATAGTAATTGTCGTTCTATCGATCATATAAGCATAATATGGTTAATAATATGAGTTAGATTGATAACAGTGAGTGTAATAAGTATAGTAATTGTCTTTTTATCGAACATATAAGCATAATATGGCTAATAATATGAGTTAGATTGATAATAATAAGAGAAATGAATATAGTAATTGTCGTTCTATCGATCATATAAGCATAATATGGCTAATAATATGAATTAGATTGATAATAATAAGAGAAATGAATATAGTAATTGTCGTTCTATCGATCATATAAGCATAATATGGCTAATAATATGAGTTAGATTGATAATAATAAGAGTAATGAGTATAGTAATTGCCGTTCTATCGATCGTATTTGCATAATATGGTTAATAATATCAGTTAGATTGATAACAGTGAGTGTAATAAGTATAGTAATTGTCGTTCTGTCGATCATATAAGCATAATATGGCTAATAATATGAGTTAGGTTGAAAATAATGAGAGTAATAAGTATAGTAATTGTCATTCTATCGATCATATCTGCATAATATGGTTAATAATATGAGTTAGATTGATAATAATAAGAGTAATAAGTATAGTAAATGTCGTGCTATCGATCATATCTGCATAATATGGTTAATAATATGAGTTAGATTGATAATAATAAGAGTAGTAAGTGTAGTAAATGTCGTGCTATCGATCATATCTGCATAACATGGTTAATAATATGAGTTAGATTGATAACAGTGAGTGTAATAAGTATAGTAATTGTCGTTCTGTCGATCACATAAGCATAATATGTCTAATAATTTGAGTTAGATTGATAATAGTAAGAGTAATAAGTGTAGTAAATGCCGTGCTATCGATCATATCTGCATAATATGGTTAATAATATGAGTTAGATTCATAATAATTAGAGTAATAAGTATAGTAATTGTCGTTCTATCGATCGCATAAGCATAATATGGCTAATAATATGAGTTAGATTGATAATAATAAGAGTAATGAGTATAGTAATTGTCGTTCTATCGATCATATTTGCATAATGTGGTTAATAATATGAGTTAGATTGATAACAGTGAGTGTAATAAGTATAGTAATTGTCTTTCTATCGATCATATAAGCATAATGTGGCTAATAATATGAGTTAGATTGATAATAATAAGAGAAATGAATATAGTAATTGTCGTTCTATCGATCGTGTTTGCATAATATGGTTAATAATATGAGTTAGATTGATAAAAATAAGAGTAGTAAGTGTAGTAAATGTCGTGCTGTCGATCATATCTGCATAATATGGCTAATAATATGAGTTAGGCTGATAATAACAAGAGTAACGAGTATAGTAATTGTCGTTCTATCGATCGTATTTGCATAATATGGTTAATAATATGCGTTAGATTGATAACAGTGAGTGTAATACGTATAGTAATTGTCGTTCTGTCGATCATATCTGCATAATATGGTTAATAATATGAGTTAGATTCATAATAATAAGAGTAATAAGTATAGTAATTGTCGTTCTAGCGATCACATAAGCATAATATGGCTAATAATATGAGTTAGTTTGATAATAATGAGAGTAATAAGTATAGTAATTGTCGTTCTATCGATCATATAAGCATAATATGGCTAATAATATGAGTTAGGCTGATAATAATAAGAGTAATGAGTATAGTAATTGTCGTTCTATCGATCATATTTGCATAATGTGGTTAATAATATGAGTTAGATTGATAACAGTGAGTGTAATAAGTATAGTAATTGTCTTTCTATCGAACATATAAGCATAATATGGCTAATAATATGAGTTAGATTGATAATAATAAGAGAAATGAATATAGTAATTGTCGTTCTATCGATCATATAAGCATAATATGGTTAATAATATGAGTTAGATTGATAACAGTGAGTGTAATAAGTATAGTAATTGTCTTTTTATCGAACATATAAGCATAATATGGCTAATAATATGAGTTAGATTGATAATAATAAGAGAAATGAATATAGTAATTGTCGTTCTATCGATCATATAAGCATAATATGGCTAATAATATGAATTAGATTGATAATAATAAGAGAAATGAATATAGTAATTGTCGTTCGATCGATCATATAAGCATAATATGGCTAATGATATAAGTTAGATTGATAATAATAAGAGTAATAGGTATAGTAATTATCGTTCTACCGATCATAAAAGCATAATCTGCCTAATAATATGAGTTAGATTGATAAATATAAGAGTAATCAGTATAGTAATTGTCGTCCTATCGATCATATAAGCATAATATGGCTAACAATATGAGTTAGATTGATAATAATAAGAGTAATGAGTATAGTAATTGTCGTTCTATCGATCATATTTGCATAATGTGGTTAATAATATGAGTTAGATTGATAACAGTGAGTGTAATAAGTATAGTAATTGTCTTTCTATCGATCATATAAGCATAATGTGGCTAATAATATGAGTTAGATTGATAATAATAAGAGAAATGAATATAGTAATCGTCGTTCTATCGATCATATAACCATAATATGGCTAATAATATGAGTTAGATTGATAATAATAAGAGTAGTAAGTGTAGTAAATGTCGTGCTATCGATCATATCTGCATAATATGGTTAATAATATGAGTTAGATTGATAATAGTGAGTGTAATAAGTATAGTAATTGTCGTTCTATCGATCATATTAGCATAATATGGTTAATAATATGAGTTAGATTCATAATAATAAGAGTAATAAGTATAGTAATTGTCGTTCTATCGATCACATAAGCATAATATGGCTAATAATATGAGTTAGATTGATAATAGTGAGTGTAATATGTATAGTAATTGTCGTTCTATCGATCATATTAGCATAATATGGCTTATAATATGAGTTAGGCTGATAATAATAAGAGTAATGAGTATAGTAATTGTCGTTCTATCGATCATATTTGCATAATGTGGTTAATAATATGAGTTAGATTGATAACAGTGAGTGTAATAAGTATAGTAATTGTCTTTCTATCGAACATATAAGCATAATATGGCTAATAATATGAGTTAGATTGATAATAATAAAAGAAATGAATATAGTAATTGTCGTTCTATCGATCATATAAGCATAATATGGCTAATAATATGAATTAGATTGATAATAATAAGAGAAATGAATATAGTAATTGTCGTTCTATCGATCATATAAGCATAATATGGCTAATAATATGAGTTAGATTGATAATAATAAGAGTAAGCAGTATACTAATTGTAGTTCTATCGATCATATCTGCATAATATGGTTAATAATAAGAGTTAAATTGATAACAGTGAGTGTAATAGGTATAGTAATTGTCGTTCTATCGATCGTATAAGCATAATATGGCTAATAATATGAGTTAGATTGATAATAATAAGAGAAGTGAGTATAGTCATTGTCGTTCTATCGATCATATAACCATAATATGGCTAATAATATGAGTTAGATTGATAATAATAAGAGTAGTAAGTGTAGTAAATGTCGTGCTATCGATCATATTAGCATAATCTGCCTAATAATATGAGTTAGATTGATAAATATAAGAGTAATCAGTATAGTAATTGTCGTCCTATCGATCATATAAGCATAATATGGCTAACAATATGAGTTAGATTGATAATAATAAGAGTAATGAGTATAGTAATTGTCGTTCTATCGATCATATTAGCATAATATGGTTAATAATATGAGCTAGATTGATAATAATAAGAGTAATGAGTATAGTAATTGTCGTTCTATCGTTCATATAAGCATAATATGGCTAATAATATGAGTTAGGCTGATAATAATAAGAGAAATGAATATAGTAATTGTCGTTCTATCGATCATATAAGCATAATATGGCTAATAATATGAGTTAGATTGATAATAATAAGAGTAAGGAGTATACTAATTGTAGTTCTATCGATCATATCTGCATAATATGGTTAATAATAAGAGTTAGATTGATAACAGTGAGTGTAATAAGTATAGTAATTGTCGTTCTATCGATCGTATAAGCATAATATGGCTAATAATATGAGTTAGATTGATAATAATAAGAGAAGTGAGTATAGTCATTGTCGTTCGATCGATCATATAAGCATAATATGGGCTAATGATATAAGTTAGATTGATAATAATAAGAGTAATAGGTATAGTAATTATCGTTCTACCGATCATAAAAGCATAATCTGCCTAATAATATGAGTTAGATTGATAAATATAAGAGTAATAAGTATAGTAATTGTCGTCCTATCGATCATATAAGCATAATATGGCTAACAATATGAGTTAGATTGATAATAATAAGAGTAATGAGTATAGTAATTGTCGTTCTATCGATCATATTAGCATAATATGGTTAATAATATGAGCTAGATTGATAATAATAAGAGTAATGAGTATAGTAATTGTCGTTCTATCGTTCATATAAGCATAATATGGCTAATAATATGAGTTAGGCTGATAATAATAAGAGTAATGAGTATAGTAATTGCCGTTCTATCGATCGTATTTGCATAATATGGTTAATAATATCAGTTAGATTGATAACAGTGAGTGTAATAAGTATAGTATTTGTCGTTCTGTCGATCATATAAGCATAATATGGCTAATAATATGAGTTAGGTTGAAAATAATGAGAGTAATAAGTATAGTAATTGTCATTCTATCGATCATATCTGCATAATATGGTTAATAATATGAGTTAGATTGATAATAATAAGAGTAATAAGTATAGTAAATGTCGTGCTATCGATCATATCTGCATAATATGGTTAATAATATGAGTTAGATTGATAATAATAAGAGTAGTAAGTGTAGTAAATGTCGTGCTATCGATCATATCTGCATAACATGGTTAATAATATGAGTTAGATTGATAACAGTGAGTGTAATAAGTATAGTAATTGTCGTTCTGTCGATCACATAAGCATAATATGTCTAATAATTTGAGTTAGATTGATAATAGTAAGAGTAATAAGTGTAGTAAATGCCGTGCTATCGATCATATCTGCATAATATGGTTAATAATATGAGTTAGATTCATAATAATTAGAGTAATAAGTATAGTAATTGTCGTTCTATCGATCACATAAGCATAATATGGCTAATAATATGAGTTAGATTGATAATAATAAGAGTAATGAGTATAGTAATTGTCGTTCTATCGATCATATTTGCATAATGTGGTTAATAATATGAGTTAGATTGATAACAGTGAGTGTAATAAGTATAGTAATTGTCTTTCTATCGATCATATAAGCATAATGTGGCTAATAATATGAGTTAGATTGATAATAATAAGAGAAATGAATATAGTAATTGTCGTTCTATCGATCGTATTTGCATAATATGGTTAATAATATGAGTTAGATTGATAAAAATAAGAGTAGTAAGTGTAGTAAATGTCGTGCTGTCGATCATATCTGCATAATATGGCTAATAATATGAGTTAGGCTGATAATAATAAGAGTAATGAGTATAGTAATTGTCGTTCTATCGATCGTATTTGCATAATATGGTTAATAATATGCGTTAGATTGATAACAGTGAGTGTAATACGTACAGTAATTGTCGTTCTGTCGATCATATCTGCATAATATGGTTAATAATATGAGTTAGATTCATAATAATAAGAGCAATAAGTATAGTAATTGTCGTTCTAGCGATCACATAAGCATAATATGGCTAATAATATGAGTTAGATTGATAATAATGAGAGTAATAAGTATAGTAATTGTCGTTCTATCGATCATATAAGCATAATATGGCTAATAATATGAGTTAGGCTGATAATAATAAGAGTAATGAGTATACTAATTGTAGTTCTATCGATCATATCTGCATAATATGGTTAATAATAAGAGTTAGATTGATAACAGTGAGTGTAATAAGTATAGTAATTGTCGTTCTATCGATCGTATAAGCATAATATGGCTAATAATATGAGTTAGATTGATAATAATAAGAGAAGTGAGTATAGTCATTGTCGTTCGATCGATCATATAAGCATAATATGGCTAATGATATAAGTTAGATTGATAATAATAAGAGTAATAGGTATAGTAATTATCGTTCTACCGATCATAAAAGCATAATCTGCCTAATAATATGAGTTAGATTGATAAATATAAGAGTAATCAGTATAGTAATTGTCGTCCTATCGATCATATAAGCATAATATGGCTAACAATATGAGTTAGATTGATAATAATAAGAGTAATGAGTATAGTAATTGTCGTTCTATCGATCATATTAGCATAATATGGTTAATAATATGAGCTAGATTGATAATAATAAGAGTAATGAATATAGTAATTGTCGATCTATCGATCATATAAGCATAATATGGCTAATAATATGAGTTCGATTGATAATAATAAGAGTAAGGAGTATACTAATTGTAGTTCTATCGATCATATCTGCATAATATGGTTAATAATAAGAGTTAGATTGATAACAGTGAGTGTAATAAGTATAGTAATTGTCGTTCTGTCGATCATATAAGCATAATATGGCTAATAATATGAGTTAGATTGATAATAATGAGAGTAATAAGTATAGTAATTGTCGTTCTATCGATCATATAAGCATAATATGGCTAATAATATGAGTTAGGCTGATAATAATAAGAGTAATGAGTATAGTAATTGTCGTTCTATCGATCATATTTGCATAATGTGGTTAATAATATGAGTTAGATTGATAACAGTGAGTGTAATAAGTATAGTAATTGTCTTTCTATCGAACATATAAGCATAATATGGCTAATAATATGAGTTAGATTGATAATAATAAGAGAAATGAATATAGTAATTGTCGTTCTATCGATCATATAAGCATAATATGGTTAATAATATGAGTTAGATTGATAACAGTGAGTGTAATAAGTATAGTAATTGTCTTTTTATCGAACATATAAGCATAATATGGCTAATAATATGAGTTAGATTGATAATAATAAGAGAAATGAATATAGTAATTGTCGTTCTATCGATCATATAAGCATAATATGGCTAATAATATGAATTAGATTGATAATAATAAGAGAAATGAATATAGTAATTGTCGATCTATCGATCATATAAGCATAATATGGCTAATAATATGAGTTAGATTGATAATAATAAGAGTAAGGAGTATACTAATTGTAGTTCTATCGATCATATCTGCATAATATGGTTAATAATAAGAGTTAGATTGATAACAGTGAGTGTAATAAGTATAGTAATTGTCGTTCTATCGATCGTATAAGCATAATATGGCTAATAATATGAGTTAGATTGATAATAATAAGAGAAGTGAGTATAGTCATTGTCGTTCGATCGATCATATAAGCATAATATGGCTAATGATATAAGTTAGATTGATAATAATAAGAGTAATAGGTATAGTAATTATCGTTCTACCGATCATAAAAGCATAATCTGCCTAATAATATGAGTTAGATTGATAAATATAAGAGTAATCAGTATAGTAATTGTCGTCCTATCGATCATATAAGCATAATATGGCTAACAATATGAGTTAGATTGATAATAATAAGAGTAATGAGTATAGTAATTGTCGTTCTATCGATCATATTTGCATAATGTGGTTAATAATATGAGTTAGATTGATAATAGTGAGTGTAATAAGTATAGTAATTGTCGTTCTATCGATCATATTAGCATAATATGGCTTATAATATGAGTTAGGCTGATAATAATAAGAGTAATGAGTATAGTAATTGTCGTTCTATCGATCATATTTGCATAATGTGGTTAATAATATGAGTTAGATTGATAACAGTGAGTGTAATAAGTATAGTAATTGTCTTTCTATCGAACATATAAGCATAATATGGCTAATAATATGAGTTAGATTGATAATAATAAAAGAAATGAATATAGTAATTGTCGTTTTATCGATCATATAAGCATAATATGGCTAATAATATGAATTAGATTGATAATAATAAGAGAAATGAATATAGTAATTGTCGTTCTATCGATCATATAAGCATAATATGGCTAATAATATGAGTTAGATTGATAATAATAAGAGTAAGGAGTATACTAATTGTAGTTCTATCGATCATATCTGCATAATATGGTTAATAATAAGAGTTAAATTGATAACAGTGAGTGTAATAAGTATAGTAATTGTCGTTCTATCGATCGTATAAGCATAATATGGCTAATAATATGAGTTAGATTGATAATAATAAGAGAAGTGAGTATAGTCATTGTCGTTCTATCGATCATATAACCATAATATGGCTAATAATATGAGTTAGATTGATAATAATAAGAGTAGTAAGTGTAGTAAATGTCGTGCTATCGATCATATTAGCATAATCTGCCTAATAATATGAGTTAGATTGATAAATATAAGAGTAATCAGTATAGTAATTGTCGTCCTATCGATCATATAAGCATAATATGGCTAACAATATGAGTTAGATTGATAATAACAAGAGTAATGAGTATAGTAATTGTCGTTCTATCGATCATATTAGCATAATATGGTTAATAATATGAGCTAGATTGATAATAATAAGAGTAATGAGTATAGTAATTGTCGTTCTATCGTTCATATAAGCATAATATGGCTAATAATATGAGTTAGGCTGATAATAATAAGAGAAATGAATATAGTAATTGTCGTTCTATCGAGCATATAAGCATAATATGGCTAATAATATGAGTTAGATTGATAATAATAAGAGTAAGGAGTATACTAATTGTAGTTCTATCGGTCATATCTGCATAATATGGTTAATAATAAGAGTTAGATTGATAACAGTGAGTGTAATAAGTATAGTAATTGTCGTTCTATCGATCGTATAAGCATAATATGGCTAATAATATGAGTTAGATTGATAATAATAAGAGAAGTGAGTATAGTCATTGTCGTTCGATCGATCATATAAGCATAATATGTGCTAATGATATAAGTTAGATTGATAATAATAAGAGTAATAGGTATAGTAATTATCGTTCTACCGATCATAAAAGCATAATCTGCCTAATAATATGAGTTAGATTGATAAATATAAGAGTAATAAGTATAGTAATTGTCGTCCTATCGATCATATAAGCATAATATGGCTAACAATATGAGTTAGATTGATAATAATAAGAGTAATGAGTATAGTAATTGTCGTTCTATCGATCATATTAGCATAATATGGTTAATAATATGAGCTAGATTGATAATAATAAGAGTAATGAGTATAGTAATTGTCGTTCTATCGTTCATATAAGCATAATATGGCTAATAATATGAGTTAGGCTGATAATAATAAGAGTAATAAGTATAGTAAATGTCGTGCTATCGATCATATCTGCATAATATGGTTAATAATATGATTTAGATTGATAAAAATAAGAGTAGTAAGTGTAGTAAATGTCGTGCTGTCGATCATATCTGCATAATATGGCTAATAATATGAGTTAGGCTGATAATAATAAGAGTAATGAGTATAGTAATTGTCGTTCTATCGATCGTATTTGCATAATATGGTTAATAATATGCGTTAGATTGATAACAGTGAGTGTAATACGTATAGTAATTGTCGTTCTGTCGATCATATCTGCATAATATGGTTAATAATATGAGTTAGATTCATAATAATAAGAGTAATAAGTATAGTAATTGTCGTTCTAGCGATCACATAAGCATAATATGGCTAATAATATGAGTTAGATTGATAATAATGAGAGTAATAAGTATAGTAATTGTCGTTCTATCGATCATATAAGCATAATATGGCTAATAATATGAGTTAGGCTGATAATAATAAGAGTAATGAGTATAGTAATTGTCGTTCTATCGATCATATTTGCATAATGTGGTTAATAATATGAGTTAGATTGATAACAGTGAGTGTAATAAGTATAGTAATTGTCTTTCTATCGAACATATAAGCATAATATGGCTAATAATATGAGTTAGATTGATAATAATAAGAGAAATGAATATAGTAATTGTCGTTCTATCGATCATATAAGCATAATATGGTTAATAATATGAGTTAGATTGATAACAGTGAGTGTAATAAGTATAGTAATTGTCTTTTTATCGAACATATAAGCATAATATGGCTAATAATATGAGTTAGATTGATAATAATAAGAGAAATGAATATAGTAATTGTCGTTCTATCGATCATATAAGCATAATATGGCTAATAATATGAATTAGATTGATAATAATAAGAGAAATGAATATAGTAATTGTCGTTCTATCGATCATATAAGCATAATATGGCTAATAATATGAGTTAGATTGATAATAATAAGAGTAAGGAGTATACTAATTGTAGTTCTATCGATCATATCTGCATAATATGGTTAATAATAAGAGTTAGATTGATAACAGTGAGTGTAATAAGTATAGTAATTGTCGTTCTATCGATCGTATAAGCATAATATGGCTAATAATATGAGTTAGATTGATAATAATAAGAGAAGTGAGTATAGTCATTGTTGTTCGATCGATCATATAAGCATAATATGGCTAATGATATAAGTTAGATTGATAATAATAAGAGTAATAGGTATAGTAATTATCGTTCTACCGATCATAAAAGCATAATCTGCCTAATAATATGAGTTAGATTGATAAATATAAGAGTAATCAGTATAGTAATTGTCGTCCTATCGATCATATAAGCATAATATGGCTAACAATATGAGTTAGATTGATAATAATAAGAGTAATGAGTATAGTAATTGTCGTTCTATCGATCATATTTGCATAATGTGGTTAATAATATGAGTTAGATTGATAACAGTGAGTGTAATAAGTATAGTAATTGTCTTTCTATCGATCATATAAGCATAATGTGGCTAATAATATGAGTTAGATTGATAATAATAAGAGAAATGAATATAGTAATCGTCGTTCTATCGATCATATAACCATAATATGGCTAATAATATGAGTTAGATTGATAATAATAAGAGTAGTAAGTGTAGTAAATGTCGTGCTATCGATCATATCTGCATAATATGGTTAATAATATGAGTTAGATTGATAATAGTGAGTGTAATAAGTATAGTAATTGTCGTTCTATCGATCATATTAGCATAATATGGTTAATAATATGAGTTAGATTCATAATAATAAGAGTAATAAGTATAGTAATTGTCGTTCTATCGATCACATAAGCATAATATGGCTAATAATATGAGTTAGGCTGATAATAATAAGAGTAATGAGTATAGTAATTGTCGTTCTATCGATCATATTTGCATAATGTGGTTAATAATATGAGTTAGATTGATAACAGTGAGTGTAATAAGTATAGTAATTGTCTTTCTATCGAACATATAAGCATAATATGGCTAATAATATGAGTTAGATTGATAATAATAAAAGAAATGAATATAGTAATTGTCGTTTTATCGATCATATAAGCATAATATGGCTAATAATATGAATTAGATTGATAATAATAAGAGAAATGAATATAGTAATTGTCGTTCTATCGATCATATAAGCATAATATGGCTAATAATATGAGTTAGATTGATAATAATAAGAGTAAGGAGTATACTAATTGTAGTTCTATCGATCATATCTGCATAATATGGTTAATAATAAGAGTTAAATTGATAACAGTGAGTGTAATAAGTATAGTAATTGTCGTTCTATCGATCGTATAAGCATAATATGGCTAATAATATGAGTTAGATTGATAATAATAAGAGAAGTGAGTATAGTCATTGTCGTTCGATCGATCATATAAGCATAATATGGGCTAATGATATAAGTTAGATTGATAATAATAAGAGTAATAGGTATAGTAATTATCGTTCTACCGATCATAAAAGCATAATCTGCCTAATAATATGAGTTAGATTGATAAATATAAGAGTAATAAGTATAGTAATTGTCGTCCTATCGATCATATAAGCATAATATGGCTAACAATATGAGTTAGATTGATAATAATAAGAGTAATGAGTATAGTAATTGTCGTTCTATTGATCATATTAGCATAATATGGTTAATAATATGAGCTAGATTGATAATAATAAGAGTAATGAGTATAGCAATTGTCGTTCTATCGTTCATATAAGCATAATATGGCTAATAATATGAGTTAGGCTGATAATAATAAGAGAAATGAATATAGTAATTGTCGTTCTATCGATCATATAAGCATAATATGGCTAATAATATGAGTTAGATTGATAATAATAAGAGTAAGGAGTATACTAATTGTAGTTCTATCGATCATATCTGCATAATATGGTTAATAATAAGAGTTAGATTGATAACAGTGAGTGTAATAAGTATAGTAATTGTCGTTCTATCGATCGTATAAGCATAATATGGCTAATAATATGAGTTAGATTGATAATAATAAGAGAAGTGAGTATAGTCATTGTCGTTCGATCGATCATATAAGCATAATATGGGCTAATGATATAAGTTAGATTGATAATAATAAGAGTAATAGGTATAGTAATTATCGTTCTACCGATCATAAAAGCATAATCTGCCTAATAATATGAGTTAGATTGATAAATATAAGAGTAATAAGTATAGTAATTGTCGTCCTATCGATCATATAAGCATAATATGGCTAACAATATGAGTTAGATTGATAATAATAAGAGTAATGAGTATAGTAATTGTCGTTCTATCGATCATATTAGCATAATATGGTTAATAATATGAGCTAGATTGATAATAATAAGAGTAATGAATATAGTAATTGTCGTTCTATCGATCATATAAGCATAATATGGCTAATAATATGAGTTAGATTGATAATAATAAGAGTAAGGAGTATACTAATTGTAGTTCTATCGATCATATCTGCATAATATGGTTAATAATAAGAGTTAGATTGATAACAGTGAGTGTAATAAGTATAGTAATTGTCGTTCTGTCGATCATATAAGCATAATATGGCTAATAATATGAGTTAGGTTGAAAATAATGAGAGTAATAAGTATAGTAATTGTCATTCTATCGATCATATCTGCATAATATGGTTGATAATATGAGTTAGATTGATAATAATAAGAGTAATAAGTATAGTAAATGTCGTGCTATCGATCATATCTGCATAATATGGTTAATAATATGAGTTAGATTGATAATAATAAGAGTAGTAAGTGTAGTAAATGTCGTGCTATCGATCATATCTGCATAACATGGTTAATAATATGAGTTAGATTGATAACAGTGAGTGTAATAAGTATAGTAATTGTCTTTCTATCGATCATATAAGCATAATGTGGCTAATAATATGAGTTAGATTGATAATAATAAGAGAAATGAATATAGTAATTGTCGTTCTATCGATCATATAACCATAATATGGCTAATAATATGAGTTAGATCGATAAAAATAAGAGTAGTAAGTGTAGTAAATGTCGTGCTATCGATCATATCTGCATAATATGGTTAATAATATGAGTTAGATTGATAACAGTGAGTGTAATAAGTATAGTAATTGTCGTTCTATCGATCATATTAGCATAATATGGTTAATAATATGAGTTAGATTGATAATAATAAGAGAAGTGAGTATAGTCATTGTCGTTCGATCGATCATATAAGCATAATATGGCTAATG
This sequence comes from Megachile rotundata, assembly GCF_050947335.1. Classification (NCBI taxonomy): domain Eukaryota; kingdom Metazoa; phylum Arthropoda; class Insecta; order Hymenoptera; family Megachilidae; genus Megachile; species Megachile rotundata. The sequence goes on along the minus strand of NW_027474223.1, from coordinate 50,318 downwards.
ATATAAGTTAGATTGATAATAATAAGAGTAATAGGTATAGTAATTATCGTTCTACCGATCATAAAAGCATAATCTGCCTAATAATATGAGTTAGATTGATAAATATAAGAGTAATCAGTATAGTAATTGTCGTCCTATCGATCATATAAGCATAATATGGCTAACAATATGAGTTAGATTGATAATAATAAGAGTAATGAGTATAGTAATTGTCGTTCTATCGATCATATTTGCATAATGTGGTTAATAATATGAGTTAGATTGATAACAGTGAGTGTAATAAGTATAGTAATTGTCTTTCTATCGATCATATAAGCATAATGTGGCTAATAATATGAGTTAGATTGATAATAATAAGAGAAATGAATATAGTAATTGTCGTTCTATCGATCATATAACCATAATATGGCTAATAATATGAGTTAGATTGATAATAATAAGAGTAGTAAGTGTAGTAAATGTCGTGCTATCGATCATATCTGCATAATATGGTTAATAATATGAGTTAGATTGATAATAGTGAGTGTAATAAGTATAGTAATTGTCGTTCTATCGATCATATTAGCATAATATGGTTAATAATATGAGTTAGATTCATAATAATAAGAGTAATAAGTATAGTAATTGTCGTTCTATCGATCACATAAGCATAATATGGCTAATAATATGAGTTAGATTGATAATAGTGAGTGTAATAAGTATAGTAATTGTCGTTCTATCGATCATATTAGCATAATATGGCTTATAATATGAGTTAGGCTGATAATAATAAGAGTAATGAGTATAGTAATTGTCGTTCTATCGATCATATTTGCATAATGTGGTTAATAATATGAGTTAGATTGATAACAGTGAGTGTAATAAGTATAGTAATTGTCTTTCTATCGAACATATAAGCATAATATGGCTAATAATATGAGTTAGATTGATAATAATAAAAGAAATGAATATAGTAATTGTCGTTCTATCGATCATATAAGCATAATATGGCTAATATTATGAATTAGATTGATAATAATAAGAGAAATGAATATAGTAATTGTCGTTCTATCGATCATATAAGCATAATATGGCTAATAATATGAGTTAGATTGATAATAATAAGAGTAAGGAGTATACTAATTGTAGTTCTATCGATCATATCTGCATAATATGGTTAATAATAAGAGTTAGATTGATAACAGTGAGTGTAATAAGTATAGTAATTGTCGTTCTATCGATCGTATAAGCATAATATGGCTAATAATATGAGTTAGATTGATAATAATAAGAGAAGTGAGTATAGTCATTGTCGTTCGATCGATCATATAAGCATAATATGGGCTAATGATATAAGTTAGATTGATAATAATAAGAGTAATAGGTATAGTAATTATCGTTCTACCGATCATAAAAGCATAATCTGCCTAATAATATGAGTTAGATTGATAAATATAAGAGTAATAAGTATAGTAATTGTCGTCCTATCGATCATATAAGCATAATATGGCTAACAATATGAGTTAGATTGATAATAATAAGAGTAATGAGTATAGTAATTGTCGTTCTATCGATCATATTAGCATAATATGGTTAATAATATGAGCTAGATTGATAATAATAAGAGTAATGAATATAGTAATTGTCGTTCTATCGATCATATAAGCATAATATGGCTAATAATATGAGTTAGATTGATAATAATAAGAGTAAGGAGTATACTAATTGTAGTTCTATCGATCATATCTGCATAATATGGTTAATAATAAGAGTTAGATTGATAACAGTGAGTGTAATAAGTATAGTAATTGTCGTTCTGTCGATCATATAAGCATAATATGGCTAATAATATGAGTTAGGTTGAAAATAATGAGAGTAATAAGTATAGTAATTGTCATTCTATCGATCATATCTGCATAATATGGTTGATAATATGAGTTAGATTGATAATAATAAGAGTAATAAGTATAGTAAATGTCGTGCTATCGATCATATCTGCATAATATGGTTAATAATATGAGTTAGATTGATAATAATAAGAGTAGTAAGTGTAGTAAATGTCGTGCTATCGATCATATCTGCATAACATGGTTAATAATATGAGTTAGATTGATAACAGTGAGTGTAATAAGTATAGTAATTGTCTTTCTATCGATCATATAAGCATAATGTGGCTAATAATATGAGTTAGATTGATAATAATAAGAGAAATGAATATAGTAATTGTCGTTCTATCGATCATATAACCATAATATGGCTAATAATATGAGTTAGATCGATAAAAATAAGAGTAGTAAGTGTAGTAAATGTCGTGCTATCGATCATATCTGCATAATATGGTTAATAATATGAGTTAGATTGATAACAGTGAGTGTAATAAGTATAGTAATTGTCGTTCTATCGATCATATTAGCATAATATGGTTAATAATATGAGTTAGATTGATAATAATAAGAGAAGTGAGTATAGTCATTGTCGTTCGATCGATCATATAAGCATAATATGGCTAATGATATAAGTTAGATTGATAATAATAAGAGTAATAGGTATAGTAATTATCGTTCTACCGATCATAAAAGCATAATCTGCCTAATAATATGAGTTAGATTGATAAATATAAGAGTAATCAGTATAGTAATTGTCGTCCTATCGATCATATAAGCATAATATGGCTAACAATATGAGTTAGATTGATAATAATAAGAGTAATGAGTATAGTAATTGTCGTTCTATCGATCATATTTGCATAATGTGGTTAATAATATGAGTTAGATTGATAACAGTGAGTGTAATAAGTATAGTAATTGTCTTTCTATCGATCATATAAGCATAATGTGGCTAATAATATGAGTTAGATTGATAATAATAAGAGAAATGAATATAGTAATTGTCGTTCTATCGATCATATAACCATAATATGGCTAATAATATGAGTTAGATTGATAATAATAAGAGTAGTAAGTGTAGTAAATGTCGTGCTATCGATCATATCTGCATAATATGGTTAATAATATGAGTTAGATTGATAATAGTGAGTGTAATAAGTATAGTAATTGTCGTTCTATCGATCATATTAGCATAATATGGTTAATAATATGAGTTAGATTCATAATAATAAGAGTAATAAGTATAGTAATTGTCGTTCTATCGATCACATAAGCATAATATGGCTAATAATATGAGTTAGATTGATAATAGTGAGTGTAATAAGTATAGTAATTGTCGTTCTATCGATCATATTAGCATAATATGGCTTATAATATGAGTTAGGCTGATAATAATAAGAGTAATGAGTATAGTAATTGTCGTTCTATCGATCATATTTGCATAATGTGGTTAATAATATGAGTTAGATTGATAACAGTGAGTGTAATAAGTATAGTAATTGTCTTTCTATCGAACATATAAGCATAATATGGCTAATAATATGAGTTAGATTGATAATAATAAAAGAAATGAATATAGTAATTGTCGTTCTATCGATCATATAAACATAATATGGCTAATATTATGAATTAGATTGATAATAATAAGAGAAATGAATATAGTAATTGTCGTTCTATCGATCATATAAGCATAATATGGCTAATAATATGAGTTAGATTGATAATAATAAGAGTAAGGAGTATACTAATTGTAGTTCTATCGATCATATCTGCATAATATGGTTAATAATAAGAGTTAGATTGATAACAGTGAGTGTAATAAGTATAGTAATTGTCGTTCTATCGATCGTATAAGCATAATATGGCTAATAATATGAGTTAGATTGATAATAATAAGAGAAGTGAGTATAGTCATTGTCGTTCTATCGATCATATAAGCATAATATGGCTAATAATATGAATTAGATTGATAATAATAAGAGAAATGAATATAGTAATTGTCGTTCTATCGATCATATAAGCATAATATGGCTAATAATATGAGTTAGATTGATAATAATAAGAGTAAGGAGTATACTAATTGTAGTTCTATCGATCATATCTGCATAATATGGTTAATAATAAGAGTTAGATTGATAACAGTGAGTGTAATAAGTATAGTAATTGTCGTTCTATCGATCGTATAAGCATAATATGGCTAATAATATGAGTTAGATTGATAATAATAAGAGAAGTGAGTATAGTCATTGTCGTTCGATCGATCATATAAGCATAATATGGCTAATGATATAAGTTAGATTGATAATAATAAGAGTAATAGGTATAGTAATTATCGTTCTACCGATCATAAAAGCATAATCTGCCTAATAATATGAGTTAGATTGATAAATATAAGAGTAATCAGTATAGTAATTGTCGTCCTATCGATCATATAAGCATAATATGGCTAACAATATGAGTTAGATTGATAATAATAAGAGTAATGAGTATAGTAATTGTCGTTCTATCGATCATATTTGCATAATGTGGTTAATAATATGAGTTAGATTGATAACAGTGAGTGTAATAAGTATAGTAATTGTCTTTCTATCGATCATATAAGCATAATGTGGCTAATAATGAGTTAGATTGATAATAATAAGAGAAATGAATATAGTAATCGTCGTTCTATCGATCATATAACCATAATATGGCTAATAATATGAGTTAGATTGATAATAATAAGAGTAGTAAGTGTAGTAAATGTCGTGCTATCGATCATATCTGCATAATATGGTTAATAATATGAGTTAGATTGATAATAGTGAGTGTAATAAGTATAGTAATTGTCGTTCTATCGATCATATTAGCATAATATGGTTAATAATATGAGTTAGATTCATAATAATAAGAGTAATAAGTATAGTAATTGTCGTTCTATCGATCATATTAGCATAATATGGCTTATAATATGAGTTAGGCTGATAATAATAAGAGTAATGAGTATAGTAATTGTCGTTCTATCGATCATATTTGCATAATGTGGTTAATAATATGAGTTAGATTGATAACAGTGAGTGTAATAAGTATAGTAATTGTCTTTCTATCGAACATATAAGCATAATATGGCTAATAATATGAGTTAGATTGATAATAATAAAAGAAATGAATATAGTAATTGTCGTTTTATCGATCATATAAGCATAATATGGCTAATAATATGAATTAGATTGATAATAATAAGAGAAATGAATATAGTAATTGTCGTTCTATCGATCATATAAGCATAATATGGCTAATAATATGAGTTAGATTGATAATAATAAGAGTAAGGAGTATACTAATTGTAGTTCTATCGATCATATCTGCATAATATGGTTAATAATAAGAGTTAAATTGATAACAGTGAGTGTAATAAGTATAGTAATTGTCGTTCTATCGATCGTATAAGCATAATATGGCTAATAATATGAGTTAGATTGATAATAATAAGAGAAGTGAGTATAGTCATTGTCGTTCGATCGATCATATAAGCATAATATGGGCTAATGATATAAGTTAGATTGATAATAATAAGAGTAATAGGTATAGTAATTATCGTTCTACCGATCATAAAAGCATAATCTGCCTAATAATATGAGTTAGATTGATAAATATAAGAGTAATAAGTATAGTAATTGTCGTCCTATCGATCATATAAGCATAATATGGCTAACAATATGAGTTAGATTGATAATAATAAGAGTAATGAGTATAGTAATTGTCGTTCTATCGATCATATTAGCATAATATGGTTAATAATATGAGCTAGATTGATAATAATAAGAGTAATGAGTATAGCAATTGTCGTTCTATCGTTCATATAAGCATAATATGGCTAATAATATGAGTTAGGCTGATAATAATAAGAGAAATGAATATAGTAATTGTCGTTCTATCGATCATATAAGCATAATATGGCTAATAATATGAGTTAGATTGATAATAATAAGAGTAATAGGTATAGTAATTATCGTTCTACCGATCATAAAAGCATAATCTGCCTAATAATATGAGTTAGATTGATAAATATAAGAGTAATAAGTATAGTAATTGTCGTCCTATCGATCATATAAGCATAATATGGCTAATAATATGAGTTAGATTGATAATAATAAGAGTAATGAGTATAGTAATTGTCGTTCTATCGATCATATTAGCATAATATGGTTAATAATATGAGCTAGATTGATAATAATAAGAGTAATGAATATAGTAATTGTCGTTCTATCGATCATATAAGCATAATATGGCTAATAATATGAGTTAGATTGATAATAATAAGAGTAAGGAGTATACTAATTGTAGTTCTATCGATCATATCTGCATAATATGGTTAATAATAAGAGTTAGATTGATAACAGTGAGTGTAATAAGTATAGTAATTGTCGTTCTGTCGATCATATAAGCATAATATGGCTAATAATATGAGTTAGGTTGAAAATAATGAGAGTAATAAGTATAGTAATTGTCATTCTATCGATCATATCTGCATAATATGGTTGATAATATGAGTTAGATTGATAATAATAAGAGTAATAAGTATAGTAAATGTAGTGCTATCGATCATATCTGCATAATATGGTTAATAATATGAGTTAGATTGATAATAATAAGAGTAGTAAGTGTAGTAAATGTCGTGCTATCGATCATATCTGCATAACATGGTTAATAATATGAGTTAGATTGATAACAGTGAGTGTAATAAGTATAGTAATTGTCTTTCTATCGATCATATAAGCATAATGTGGCTAATAATATGAGTTAGATTGATAATAATAAGAGAAATGAATATAGTAATTGTCGTTCTATCGATCATATAACCATAATATGGCTAATAATATGAGTTAGATCGATAAAAATAAGAGTAGTAAGTGTAGTAAATGTCGGGCTATCGATCATATCTGCATAATATGGTTAATAATATGAGTTAGATTGATAACAGTGAGTGTAATAAGTATAGTAATTGTCGTTCTATCGATCATATTAGCATAATATGGTTAATAATATGAGTTAGATTGATAATAATAAGAGAAGTGAGTATAGTCATTGTCGTTCGATCGATCATATAAGCATAATATGGCTAATGATATAAGTTAGATTGATAATAATAAGAGTAATAGGTATAGTAATTATCGTTCTACCGATCATAAAAGCATAATCTGCCTAATAATATGAGTTAGATTGATAAATATAAGAGTAATCAGTATAGTAATTGTCGTCCTATCGATCATATAAGCATAATATGGCTAACAATATGAGTTAGATTGATAATAATAAGAGTAATGAGTATAGTAATTGTCGTTCTATCGATCATATTTGCATAATGTGGTTAATAATATGAGTTAGATTGATAACAGTGAGTGTAATAAGTATAGTAATTGTCTTTCTATCGATCATATAAGCATAATGTGGCTAATAATATGAGTTAGATTGATAATAATAAGAGAAATGAATATAGTAATTGTCGTTCTATCGATCATATAACCATAATATGGCTAATAATATGAGTTAGATTGATAATAATAAGAGTAGTAAGTGTAGTAAATGTCGTGCTATCGATCATATCTGCATAATATGGTTAATAATATGAGTTAGATTGATAATAGTGAGTGTAATAAGTATAGTAATTGTCGTTCTATCGATCATATTAGCATAATATGGTTAATAATATGAGTTAGATTCATAATAATAAGAGTAATAAGTATAGTAATTGTCGTTCTATCGATCACATAAGCATAATATGGCTAATAATATGAGTTAGATTGATAATAGTGAGTGTAATAAGTATAGTAATTGTCGTTCTATCGATCATATTAGCATAATATGGCTTATAATATGAGTTAGGCTGATAATAATAAGAGTAATGAGTATAGTAATTGTCGTTCTATCGATCATATTTGCATAATGTGGTTAATAATATGAGTTAGATTGATAACAGTGAGTGTAATAAGTATAGTAATTGTCTTTCTATCGAACATATAAGCATAATATGGCTAATAATATGAGTTAGATTGATAATAATAAAAGAAATGAATATAGTAATTGTCGTTCTATCGATCATATAAGCATAATATGGCTAATATTATGAATTAGATTGATAATAATAAGAGAAATGAATATAGTAATTGTCGTTCTATCGATCATATAAGCATAATATGGCTAATAATATGAGTTAGATTGATAATAATAAGAGTAAGGAGTATACTAATTGTAGTTCTATCGATCATATCTGCATAATATGGTTAATAATAAGAGTTAGATTGATAACAGTGAGTGTAATAAGTATAGTAATTGTCGTTCTATCGATCGTATAAGCATAATATGGCTAATAATATGAGTTAGATTGATAATAATAAGAGAAGTGAGTATAGTCATTGTCGTTCGATCGATCATATAAGCATAATATGGGCTAATGATATAAGTTAGATTGATAATAATAAGAGTAATAGGTATAGTAATTATCGTTCTACCGATCATAAAAGCATAATCTGCCTAATAATATGAGTTAGGTTGATAATAATAAGAGTAATGAGTATAGTAATTGTCGTTCTATCGATCATATTAGCATAATATGGTTAATAATATGAGCTAGATTGATAATAATAAGAGTAATGAGTATAGTAATTGTCGTTCTATCGTTCATATAAGCATAATATGGCTAATAATATGAGTTAGGCTGATAATAATAAGAGAAATGAATATAGTAATTGTCGTTCTATCGATCATATAAGCATAATATGGCTAATAATATGAGTTAGATTGATAATAATAAGAGTAAGGAGTATACTAATTGTAGTTCTATCGATCATATCTGCATAATATGGTTAATAATAAGAGTTAGATTGATAACAGTGAGTGTAATAAGTATAGTAATTGTCGTTCTATCGATCGTATAAGCATAATATGGCTAATAATATGAGTTAGATTGATAAATATAAGAGTAATAAGTATAGTAATTGTCGTCCTATCGATCATATAAGCATAATATGGCTAACAATATGAGTTGGATTGATAATAATAAGAGTAATGAGTATAGTAATTGTCGTTCTATCGATCATATTAGCATAATATGGTTAATAATATGAGCTAGATTGATAATAATAAGAGTAATGAGTATAGTAATTGTCGTGCTATCGATCATATCTGCATAACATGGTTAATAATATGAGTTAGATTGATAACAGTGAGTGTAATAAGTATAGTAATTGTCGTTCTGTCGATCACATAAGCATAATATGTCTAATAATTTGAGTTAGATTGATAATAGTAAGAGTAATAAGTGTAGTAAATGCCGTGCTATCGATCATATCTGCATAATATGGTTAATAATATGAGTTAGATTCATAATAATTAGAGTAATAAGTATAGTAATTGTCGTTCTATCGATCACATAAGCATAATATGGCTAATAATATGAGTTAGATTGATAATAATAAGAGTAATGAGTATAGTAATTGTCGTTCTATCGATCATATTTGCATAATATGGTTAATAATATGAGTTAGATTGATAACAGTGAGTGTAATAAGTATAGTAATTGTCTTTCTATCGATCATATAAGCATAATGTGGCTAATAATATGAGTTAGATTGATAATAATAAGAGAAATGAATATAGTAATTGTCGTTCTATCGATCATATAACCATAATATGGCTAATAATATGAGTTAGATCGATAAAAATAAGAGAAATGAATATAGTAATTGTCGTTCTATCGATCATATAAGCATAATGTGGCTAATAATATGAGTTAGATTGATAATAATAAGAGAAATGAATATAGTAATTGTCGTTCTATCGATCATATAACCATAATATGGCTAATAATATGAGTTAGATCGATAAAAATAAGAGAAATGAATATAGTAATTGTCGTTCTATCGATCATATAAGCATAATATGGCTAATAATATGAGTTAGATTGATAATAATAAGAGTAGTAAGTGTAGTAAATGTCGTGCTATCGATCATATCTGCATAACATGGTTAATAATATGAGTTAGATTGATAACAGTGAGTGTAATAAGTATAGTAATTGTCTTTCTATCGATCATATAAGCATAATGTGGCTAATAATATGAGTTAGATTGATAATAATAAGAGAAATGAATATAGTAATTGTCGTTCTATCGATCATATAACCATAATATGGCTAATAATATGAGTTAGATCGATAAAAATAAGAGTAGTAAGTGTAGTAAATGTCGTGCTATCGATCATATCTGCATAATATGGTTAATAATATGAGTTAGATTGATAACAGTGAGTGTAATAAGTATAGTAATTGTCGTTCTATCGATCATATTAGCATAATATGGTTAATAATATGAGTTAGATTGATAATAATAAGAGAAGTGAGTATAGTCATTGTCGTTCGATCGATCATATAAGCATAATATGGCTAATGATATAAGTTAGATTGATAATAATAAGAGTAATAGGTATAGTAATTATCGTTCTACCGATCATAAAAGCATAATCTGCCTAATAATATGAGTTAGATTGATAAATATAAGAGTAATCAGTATAGTAATTGTCGTCCTATCGATCATATAAGCATAATATGGCTAACAATATGAGTTAGATTGATAATAATAAGAGTAATGAGTATAGTAATTGTCGTTCTATCGATCATATTTGCATAATGTGGTTAATAATATGAGTTAGATTGATAACAGTGAGTGTAATAAGTATAGTAATTGTCTTTCTATCGATCATATAAGCATAATGTGGCTAATAATATGAGTTAGATTGATAATAATAAGAGAAATGAATATAGTAATTGTCGTTCTATCGATCATATAACCATAATATGGCTAATAATATGAGTTAGATTGATAATAATAAGAGTAGTAAGTGTAGTAAATGTCGTGCTATCGATCATATCTGCATAATATGGTTAATAATATGAGTTAGATTGATAATAGTGAGTGTAATAAGTATAGTAATTGTCGTTCTATCGATCATATTAGCATAATATGGTTAATAATATGAGTTAGATTCATAATAATAAGAGTAATAAGTATAGTAATTGTCGTTCTATCGATCACATAAGCATAATATGGCTAATAATATGAGTTAGATTGATAATAGTGAGTGTAATAAGTATAGTAATTGTCGTTCTATCGATCATATTAGCATAATATGGCTTATAATATGAGTTAGGCTGATAATAATAAGAGTAATGAGTATAGTAATTGTCGTTCTATCGATCATATTTGCATAATGTGGTTAATAATATGAGTTAGATTGATAACAGTGAGTGTAATAAGTATAGTAATTGTCTTTCTATCGAACATATAAGCATAATATGGCTAATAATATGAGTTAGATTGATAATAATAAAAGAAATGAATATAGTAATTGTCGTTCTATCGATCATATAAGCATAATATGGCTAATATTATGAATTAGATTGATAATAATAAGAGAAATGAATATAGTAATTGTCGTTCTATCGATCATATAAGCATAATATGGCTAATAATATGAGTTAGATTGATAATAATAAGAGTAAGGAGTATACTAATTGTAGTTCTATCGATCATATCTGCATAATATGGTTAATAATAAGAGTTAGATTGATAACAGTGAGTGTAATAAGTATAGTAATTGTCGTTCTATCGATCGTATAAGCATAATATGGCTAATAATATGAGTTAGATTGATAATAATAAGAGAAGTGAGTATAGTCATTGTCGTTCGATCGATCATATAAGCATAATATGGGCTAATGATATAAGTTAGATTGATAATAATAAGAGTAATAGGTATAGTAATTATCGTTCTACCGATCATAAAAGCATAATCTGCCTAATAATATGAGTTAGGTTGATAATAATAAGAGTAATGAGTATAGTAATTGTCGTTCTATCGATCATATTAGCATAATATGGTTAATAATATGAGCTAGATTGATAATAATAAGAGTAATGAGTATAGTAATTGTCGTTCTATCGTTCATATAAGCATAATATGGCTAATAATATGAGTTAGGCTGATAATAATAAGAGAAATGAATATAGTAATTGTCGTTCTATCGATCATATAAGCATAATATGGCTAATAATATGAGTTAGATTGATAATAATAAGAGTAAGGAGTATACTAATTGTAGTTCTATCGATCATATCTGCATAATATGGTTAATAATAAGAGTTAGATTGATAACAGTGAGTGTAATAAGTATAGTAATTGTCGTTCTATCGATCGTATAAGCATAATATGGCTAATAATATGAGTTAGATTGATAAATATAAGAGTAATAAGTATAGTAATTGTCGTCCTATCGATCATATAAGCATAATATGGCTAACAATATGAGTTGGATTGATAATAATAAGAGTAATGAGTATAGTAATTGTCGTTCTATCGATCATATTAGCATAATATGGTTAATAATATGAGCTAGATTGATAATAATAAGAGTAATGAGTATAGTAATTGTCGTTCTATCGTTCATATAAGCATAAAATGGCTAATAATATGAGTTAGGCTGATAATAATAAGAGTAATGAGTATAGTAATTGTCGTTCTATCGATCGTATTTGCATAATATGGTTAATAATATCGGTTAGATTGATAACAGTGAGTGTAATAAGTATAGTAATTGTCGTTCTGTCGATCATATAAGCATAACATGGCTAATAATATGAGTTAGGTTGAAAATAATGAGAGTAATAAGTATAGTAATTGTCATTCTATCGATCATATCTGCATAATATGGTTAATAATATGAGTTAGATTGATAATAATAAGAGTAGTAAGTGTAGTAAATGTCGTGCTATCGATCATATCTGCATAACATGGTTAATAATATGAGTTAGATTGATAACAGTGAGTGTAATAAGTATAGTAATTGTCGTTCTGTCGATCACATAAGCATAATATGTCTAATAATTTGAGTTAGATTGATAATAGTAAGAGTAATAAGTGTAGTAAATGCCGTGCTATCGATCATATCTGCATAATATGGTTAATAATATGAGTTAGATTCATAATAATTAGAGTAATAAGTATAGTAATTGTCGTTCTATCGATCACATAAGCATAATATGGCTAATAATATGAGTTAGATTGATAATAATAAGAGTAATGAGTATAGTAATTGTCGTTCTATCGATCATATTTGCATAATATGGTTAATAATATGAGTTAGATTGATAACAGTGAGTGTAATAAGTATAGTAATTGTCTTTCTATCGATCATATAAGCATAATGTGGCTAATAATATGAGTTAGATTGATAATAATAAGAGAAATGAATATAGTAATTGTCGTTCCATCGATCATATAACCATAATATGGCTAATAATATGAGTTAGATCGATAAAAATAAGAGTAGTAAGTGTAGTAAATGTCGTGCTGTCGATCATATCTGCATAATATGGTTAATAATATGAGTTAGATTGATAATAGTGAGTGTAATAAGTATAGTAATTGTCGTTCTATCGATCATATTAGCATAATATGGTTAATAATATGAGTTAGATTCATAATAATAAGAGTAATAAGTATAGTAATTGTCGTTCTATCGATCATATAAGCATAATATGGCTAATAATATGAGTTAGACTGATAATAGTGAGTGTAATAAGTATAGTAATTGTCGTTCTATCGATCATATTTGCATAATGTGGTTAATAATATGAGTTAGATTGATAACAGTGAGTGTAATAAGTATAGTAATTGTCTTTCTATCGATCGTATAAGCATAATATGGCTAATAATATGAGTTAGATTGATAATAATAAGAGAAATGAATGTAGTAATTGTCGTTCCAGCGATCATATAAGCATAATATGGCTAATAATATGAGTTAGATTGATAATAATAAGAGTAAGGAGTATACTAATTGTAGTTCTATCGATCATATCTGCATAATATGGTTAATAATAAGAGTTAGATTGATAACAGTGAGTGTAATAAGTATAGTAATTGTCTTTCTATCGATCATATAAGCATAATATGGCTAATAATATGAGTTAGATTGATAATAATAAGAGAAATGAATATAGTAATTGTCGTTCTATCGATCATATAAGCATAATATGGCTAATAATATGAATTAGATTGATAATAATAAGAGAAATGAATATAGTAATTGTCGTTCTATCGATCATATAAGCATAATATGGCTAATAATATGAGTTAGATTGATAATAATAAGAGTAAGGAGTATACTAATTGTAGTTCTATCGATCATATCTGCATAATATGGTTAATAATAAGAGTTAGATTGATAACAGTGAGTGTAATAAGTATAGTAATTGTCGTTCTATCGATCGTATAAGTATAATATGGCTAATAATATGAGTTAGATTGATAATAATAAGAGAAGTGAGTATAGTCATTGTCGTTCGATCGATCATATAAGCATAATATGGGCTAATGATATAAGTTAGATTGATAATAATAAGAGTAATAGGTATAGTAATTATCGTTCTACCGATCATAAAAGCATAATCTGCCTAATAATATGAGTTAGATTGATAAATATAAGAGTAATAAGTATAGTAATTGTCGTCCTATCGATCATATAAGCATAATATGGCTAACAATATGAGTTAGATTGATAATAGTAAGAGTAATGGGTATAGTAATTGTCGTTCTATCGTTCATATAAGCATAATATGGCAAATAATATGAGTTAGGCTGATAATAATAAGAGTAATGAGTATAGTAATTGTCGTTCTATCGATCGTATTTGCATAATATGGTTAATAATATCAGTTAGATTGATAACAGTGAGTGTAATAAGTATAGTAATTGTCGTTCTGTCGATCATATAAGCATAATATGGCTAATAATATGAGTTAGGTTGATAATAATGAGAGTAATAAGTATAGTAATTGTCATTCTATCGATCATATCTGCATAATATGGTTAATAATATGAGTTAGATTGACAATAATAAGAGTAATAAGTATAGTAAATGTCGTGCTATCGATCATATCTGCATAATATGGTTAATAATATGAGTTAGATTGATAATAATAAGAGTAGTAAGTGTAGTAAATGTCGTGCTATCGATCATATCTGCATAACATGGTTAATAATATGAGTTAGATTGATAACAGTGAGTGTAATAAGTATAGTAATTGTCGTTCTGTCGATCACATAAGCATAATATGTCAAATAATTTGAGTTAGATTGATAATAGTAAGAGTAATAAGTGTAGTAAATGTCGTGCTATCGATCATATCTGCATAATATGGTTAATAATATGAGTTAGATTCATAATAATAAGAGTAATAAGTATAGTAATTGTCGTTCTATCGATCACATAAGCATAATATGGCTAATAATATGAGTTAGATTGATAATAATAAGAGTAATGAGTATAGTAATTGTCGTTCTATCGATCATATTTGCATAATGTGGTTAATAATATGAGTTAGATTGATAACAGTGAGTGTAATAAGTATAGTAATTGTCTTTCTATCGATCATATAAGCATAATGTGGCTAATAATATGAGTTAGATTGATAATAATAAGAGAAATGAATATAGTAATTGTCGTTCTATCGATCGTATTTGCATAATATGGTTAATAATATGAGTTAGATTGATAAAAATAAGAGTAGTAAGTGTAGTAAATGTCGTGCTATCGATCATATCTGAATAATATGGCTAATAATATGAGTTGGGCTGATAATAATAAGAGTAATGAGTATAGTAATTGTCGTTCTATCGATCGTATTTGCATAATATGGTTAATAAGATGCGTTAGATTGATAACAGTGAGTGTAATACGTATAGTAATTGTCGTTCTGTCGATCATATAAGCATAATATGGCTAATAATATGAGTTAGGTTGATAATAATGAGAGTAATAAGTACAGTAATTGTCGTTCTATCGATCATATCTGCATAATATGGTTAATAATATGAGTTAGATTGATAATAATAAGAGTAATAAGTATAGTAAATGTCGTGCTATCGATCATATCTGCATAATATGGTTAATAATATGAGTTAGATTGATAATAATAAGAGTAGTAAGTGTAGTAAATGTCGTGCTATCGATCATATCTGCATAATATGGTTAATAATATGAGTTAGATTGATAATAGTGAGTGTAATAAGTACAGTAATTGTCGTTCTATCGATCATATTAGCATAATATGGTTAATAATATGAGTTAGATTGATAATAATAAGAGTAATGAGTATAGTAATTGTCGTTCTATCGTTCATATAAGCATAATATGGCTAATAATATGAGTTAGGCTGATAATAATAAGAGTAATGAGTATACTAATTGTCGTTCTATCGATCATATTTGCATAATATGGTTAATAGTATGAGTTAGATTGATAACAGTGAGTGTAATAAGTATAGTAATTGTCGTTCTGTCGATCATATAAGCATAATATGGCTAATAATATGAGTTAGGTTGATAATAATGAGAGCAATAATTATAGTAATTGTCGTTCTATCGATCATATAAGCATAATATGGCTAATAATATGAGTTAGATTGATAATAATAAGAGAAATAAGTATAGTAATTGTCGTCCTATCGATCATATAAGCATAATATGGCTAATAATATGAGTTAGATTGATAATAATAAGAGCAATGAGTATAGGAATTGTCGTTCTATCGATCATATAAGCATAATATGGCTAATAATATGAGTTAGATTGATAATAATAAGAGTAATGAGTGTACTAATTGTAGTTCTATCGATCATATCTGCATAATATGGTTAATAATATGAGTTAGATTGATAACAATAAGAGCAATAAGTATAGTAAATGTCGTGCTATCGATCATATCTGCATAATATGGTTAATAATATGAGTTAGATTCATAATAATAAGAGTAATAAGTATAGTAATTGTCGTTCTATCGATCATATGTGCATAATATGGTTAATAATATGAGTTAGATTGATAACAGTGAGTGTAATAAGTATAGTAATTGTCGTTCTATCGATAATATAAGCATAATATGGCTAATAATATAAGTTAGATTGATAATAATAAGAGAAATGAGTATAGTAATTGTCTTTCTATCGATCATATCTGCATAATATGGTTAATAATATGAGTTAGATTGATAATAGTGAGTGTAATAAGTATAGTAATTGTCGTTCTATCGATCATATTTGCATAATGTGGTTAATAATATGAGTTAGATTGATAACAGTGAGTGTAATAAGTATAGTAATTGTCTTTCTATCGATCATATAAGCATAATATGGCTAATAATATGAGTTAGATTGATAATAATAAGAGAAATGAATATAGTAATTGTCGCTCTATCGATCATATAAGCATAATATGGCTAATAATATGAGTTAGATTGATAATAATAAGAGTAAGGAGTATACTAATTGTAGTTCTATCGATCATGTCTGCATAATATGGTTAATAATATGAGTTAGATTGATAATAGTGAGTGTAATAAGTATAGTAATTGTCGTTCTATCGATCGTATAAGCATAATATGGCTAATAATATGAGTTAGATTGATAATAATAAGAGAAGTGAGTATAGTCATTGTCGTTCGATCGATCATATAAGCATAATATGGGCTAATGATATAAGTTAGATTGATAATAATAAGAGTAATAGGTATAGTAATTATCGTTCTACCCATCATAAAAGCATAATCTGCCTAATAATATGAGTTAGATTGATAAATATAAGAGTAATAAGTATAGTAATTGTCGTCCTATCGATCATATAAGCATAATATGGCTAACAATATGAGTTAGATTGATAATAATAAGAGTAATGAGTATAGTAATTGTCGTTCTATCGATCATATTAGCATAATATGGTTAATAATATGAGCTAGATTGATAATAATAAGAGTAATGAGTATAGTAATTGTCGTTCTATCGTTCATATAAGCATAATATGGCAAATAATATGAGTTAGGCTGATAATAATAAGAGTAATGAGTATAGTAATTGTCGTTCTATGGATCGTATTTGCATAATATGGTTAATAATATCAGTTAGATTGATAACAGTGAGTGTAATAAGTATAGTAATTGTCGTTCTGTCGATCATATAAGCATAATATGGCTAATAATATGAGTTAGGTTGATAATAATGAGAGTAATAAGTATAGTAATTGTCATTCTATCGATCATATCTGCATAATATGGTTAATAATATGAGTTAGATTGACAATAATAAGAGTAATAAGTATAGTAAATGTCGTGCTATCGATCATATCTGCATAATATGGTTAATAATATGAGTTAGATTGATAATAATAAGAGTAGTAAGTGTAGTAAATGTCGTGCTATCGATCATATCTGCATAACATGGTTAATAATATGAGTTAGATTGATAACAGTGAGTGTAATAAGTATAGTAATTGTCGTTCTGTCGATCACATAAGCATAATATGTCTAATAATTTGAGTTAGATTGATAATAGTAAGAGTAATAAGTGTAGTAAATGTCGTGCTATCGATCATATCTGCATAATATGGTTAATAATATGAGTTAGATTCATAATAATAAGAGTAATAAGTATAGTAATTGTCGTTCTATCGATCACATAAGCATAATATGGCTAATAATATGAGTTAGATTGATAATAATAAGAGTAATGAGTATAGTAATTGTCGTTCTATCGATCATATTTGCATAATGTGGTTAATAATATGAGTTAGATTGATAACAGTGAGTGTAATAAGTATAGTAATTGTCTTTCTATCGATCATATAAGCATAATGTGGCTAATAATATGAGTTAGATTGATAATAATAAGAGAAATGAATATAGTAATTGTCGTTCTATCGATCGTATTTGCATAATATGGTTAATAATATGAGTTAGATTGATAAAAATAAGAGTAGTAAGTGTAGTAAATGTCGTGCTATCGATCATATCTGAATAATATGGCTAATAATATGAGTTGGGCTGATAATAATAAGAGTAATGAGTATAGTAATTGTCGTTCTATCGATCGTATTTGCATAATATGGTTAATAAGATGCGTTAGATTGATAACAGTGAGTGTAATACGTATAGTAATTGTCGTTCTGTCGATCATATAAGCATAATATGGCTAATAATATGAGTTAGGTTGATAATAATGAGAGTAATAAGTACAGTAATTGTCGTTCTATCGATCATATCTGCATAATATGGTTAATAATATGAGTTAGATTGATAATAATAAGAGTAATAAGTATAGTAAATGTCGTGCTATCGATCATATCTGCATAATATGGTTAATAATATGAGTTAGATTGATAATAATAAGAGTAGTAAGTGTAGTAAATGTCGTGCTATCGATCATATCTGCATAATATGGTTAATAATATGAGTTAGATTGATAATAGTGAGTGTAATAAGTACAGTAATTGTCGTTCTATCGATCATATTAGCATAATATGGTTAATAATATGAGCTAGATTGATAATAATAAGAGTAATGAGTATAGTAATTGTCGTTCTATCGTTCATATAAGCATAATATGGCTAATAATATGAGTTAGGCTGATAATAATAAGAGTAATGAGTATACTAATTGTCGTTCTATCGATCATATTTGCATAATATGGTTAATAGTATGAGTTAGATTGATAACAGTGAGTGTAATAAGTATAGTAATTGTCGTTCTGTAGATCATATAAGCATAATATGGCTAATAATATGAGTTAGGTTGATAATAATGAGAGCAATAATTATAGTAATTGTCGTTCTATCGATCATATAAGCATAATATGGCTAATAATATGAGTTAGATTGATAATAATAAGAGAAATAAGTATAGTAATTGTCGTCCTATCGATCATATAAGCATAATATGGCTAATAATATGAGTTACATTGATAATAATAAGAGCAATGAGTATAGGAATTGTCGTTCTATCGATCATATAAGCATAATATGGCTAATAATATGAGTTAGATTGATAATAATAAGAGTAATGAGTGTACTAATTGTAGTTCTATCGATCATATCTGCATAATATGGTTAATAATATGAGTTAGATTGATAACAATAAGAGCAATAAGTATAGTAAATGTCGTGCTATCGATCATATCTGCATAATATGGTTAATAATATGAGTTAGATTCATAATAATAAGAGTAATAAGTATAGTAATTGTCGTTCTATCGATCATATGTGCATAATATGGTTAATAATATGAGTTAGATTGATAACAGTGAGTGTAATAAGTATAGTAATTGTCGTTCTATCGATAATATAAGCATAATATGGCTAATAATATAAGTTAGATTGATAATAATAAGAGAAATGAGTATAGTAATTGTCTTTCTATCGATCATATCTGCATAATATGGTTAATAATATGAGTTAGATTGATAATAGTGAGTGTAATAAGTATAGTAATTGTCGTTCTATCGATCATATTTGCATAATGTGGTTAATAATATGAGTTAGATTGATAACATCGAGTGTAATAAGTATAGTAATTGTCTTTCTATCGATCATATAAGCATAATATGGCTAATAATATGAGTTAGATTGATAATAATAAGAGAAATGAATATAGTAATTGTCGCTCTATCGATCAAATAAGCATAATATGGCTAATAATATGAGTTAGATTGATAATAATAAGAGTAAGGAGTATACTAATTGTAGTTCTATCGATCATGTCTGCATAATATGGTTAATAATATGAGTTAGATTGATAATAGTGAGTGTAATAAGTATAGTAATTGTCGTTCTATCGATCGTATAAGCATAATATGGCTAATAATATGAGTTAGATTGATAATAATAAGAGAAGTGAGTATAGTCATTGTCGTTCGATCGATCATATAAGCATAATATGGGCTAATGATATAAGTTAGATTGATAATAATAAGAGTAATAGGTATAGTAATTATCGTTCTACCGATCATAAAAGCATAATCTGCCTAATAATATGAGTTAGATTGATAAATATAAGAGTAATAAGTATAGTAATTGTCGTCCTATCGATCATATAAGCATAATATGGCTAACAATATGAGTTAGATTGATAATAATAAGAGTAATGAGTATAGTAATTGTCGTTCTATCGATCATATTAGCATAATATGGTTAATAATATGAGCTAGATTGATAATAATAAGAGTAATGAGTATAGTAATTGTCGTTCTATCGTTCATATAAGCATAATATGGCTAATAATATGAGTTAGGCTGATAATAATAAGAGTAATGAGTATAGTAATTGTCGTTCTATCGATCGTATTTGCATAATATGGTTAATAAAATCAGTTAGATTGATAACAGTGAGTGTAATAAGTATAGTAATTGTCGTTCTGTCGATCATATAAGCATAATATGGCTAATAATATGAGTTAGGTTGATGATAATGAGAGTAATAAGTATAGTAATTGTCATTCTATCGATCATATCTGCATAATATGGTTAATAATATGAGTTAGATTGATAATAATAAGAGTAATAAGTATAGTAAATGTCGTGCTATCGATCATATCTGCATAATATGGTTAATAATATGAGTTAGATTGATAATAATAAGAGTAGTAAGTGTAGTAAATGTCGTGCTATCGATCATATCTGCATAACATGGTTAATAATATGAGTTAGATTGATAACAGTGAGTGTAATAAGTATAGTAATTGTCGTTCTGTCGATCACATAAGCATAATATGTCTAATAATTTGAGTTAGATTGATAATAGTAAGAGTAATAAGTGTAGTAAATGCCGTGCTATCGATCATATCTGCATAATATGGTTAATAATATGAGTTAGATTCATAATAATTAGAGTAATAAGTATAGTAATTGTCGTTCTATCGATCACATAAGCATAATATGGCTAATAATATGAGTTAGATTGATAATAATAAGAGTAATGAGTATAGTAATTGTCGTTCTATCGATCATATTTGCATAATGTGGTTAATAATATGAGTTAGATTGATAACAGTGAGTGTAATAAGTATAGTAATTGTCTTTCTATCGATCATATAAGCATAATGTGGCTAATAATATGAGTTAGATTGATAATAATAAGAGAAATGAATATAGTAATTGTCGTTCTATCGATCATATAACCATAATATGGCTAATAATATGAGTTAGATTGATAAAAATAAGAGTAGTAAGTGTAGTAAATGTCGTGCTATCGATCATATCTGCATAATATGGTTAATAATATGAGTTAGATTGATAATAGTGAGTGTAATAAGTATAGTAATTGTCGTTCTATCGATCATATTAGCATAATATGGTTAATAATATGAGTTAGATTCATAATAATAAGAGTAATAAGTATAGTAATTGTTGTTCTATCGATCATATAAGCATAATATGGCTAATAATATGAGTTAGACTGATAATAGTGAGTGTAATAAGTATAGTAATTGTCGTTCTATCGATCATATTTGCATAATGTGGTTAATAATATGAGTTAGATTGATAACAGTGAGTGTAATAAGTATAGTAATTGTCTTTCTATCGATCGTATAAGCATAATATGGCTAATAATATGAGTTAGATTGATAATAATAAGAGAAATGAATGTAGTAATTGTCGTTCCAGCGATCATATAAGCATAATATGGCTAATAATATGAGTTAGATTGATAATAATAAGAGTAAGGAGTATACTAATTGTAGTTCTATCGATCATATCTGCATAATATGGTTAATAATAAGAGTTAGATTGATAACAGTGAGTGTAATAAGTATAGTAATTGTCGTTCTATCGATCGTATAAGCATAATATGGCTAATAATATGAGTTAGATTGATAATAATAAGAGAAGTGAGTATAGTCATTGTCGTTCGATCGATCATATAAGCATAATATGGGCTAATGATATAAGTTAGATTGATAATAATAAGAGTAGTAGGTATAGTAATTATCGTTCTACCGATCATAAAAGCATAATCTGCCTAATAATATGAGTTAGATTGATAAATATAAGAGTAATGAGTATAGTAATTGTCGTTCTATCGATCGTATTTGCATAATATGGTTAATAATATGCGTTAGATTGATAACAGTGAGTGTAATACGTATAGTAATTGTCGTTCTGTCGATCATATAAGCATAATATGGCTAATAATATGAGTTAGGTTGATAATAATGAGAGTAATAAGTACAGTAATTGTCGTTCTATCGATCATATCTGCATAATATGGTTACTAATATGAGTTAGATTGATAATAATAAGAGTAATAAGTATAGTAAATGTCGTGCTATCGATCATATCTGCATAATATGGTTAGTAATATGAGTTAGATTGATAATAATAAGAGTAGTAAGTGTAGTAAATGTCGTGCTATCGATCATATCTGCATAATATGGTTAATAATATGAGTTAGATTGATAACAGTGAGTGTAATAAGTATAGTAATTGTCGTTCTGTCGATCACATAAGCATAACATGTCTAATAATTTGAGTTAGATTGATAATAGTAAGAGTAATAAGTGTAGTAAATGTCGTGCTATCGATCATATCTGCATAATATGGTTAATAATATGAGTTAGATTCATAATAATAAGAGTAATAAGTATAGTAATTGTCGTTCTAGCGATCACATAAGCATAATATGGCTAATAATATGAGTTAGATTGATAATAATGAGAGTAATAAGTATAGTAATTGTCGTTCTATCGATCATATAAGCATAATATGGCTAATAATATGAGTTAGGCTGATAATAATAAGAGTAATGAGTATAGTAATTGTCGTTCTATCGTTCATATAAGCCTAATATGGCTAATAATATGAGTTAGGCTGATAATAATAAGAGTAATGAGTATAGTAATTGTCGTTCTATCGATCATATTTGCATAATGTGGTTAATAATATGAGTTAGATTGATAACAGTGAGTGTAATAAGTATAGTAATTGTCGTTCTGTCGATCATATAAGCATAATATGGCTAATAATATGAGTTAGGTTGATGATAATGAGAGTAATAAGTATAGTAATTGTCATTCTATCGATCATATCTGCATAATATGGTTAATAATATGAGTTAGATTGATAATAATAAGAGTAATAAGTATAGTAAATGTCGTGCTATCGATCATATCTGCATAATATGGTTAATAATATGAGTTAGATTGATAATAATAAGAGTAGTAAGTGTAGTAAATGTCGTGCTATCGATCATATCTGCATAACATGGTTAATAATATGAGTTAGATTGATAATAGTGAGTGTAATAAGTATAGTAATTGTCGTTCTATCGATCATATTTGCATAATGTGGTTAATAATATGAGTTAGATTGATAACATCGAGTG
Organism: Megachile rotundata; assembly: GCF_050947335.1. NCBI lineage: Eukaryota > Metazoa > Arthropoda > Insecta > Hymenoptera > Megachilidae > Megachile > Megachile rotundata. Next base: position 26,214 of record NW_027474223.1, on the reverse strand, counting down.
TAATAAGTATAGTAATTGTCTTTCTATCGATCATATAAGCATAATATGGCTAATAATATGAGTTAGATTGATAATAATAAGAGAAATGAATATAGTAATTGTCGCTCTATCGATCAAATAAGCATAATATGGCTAATAATATGAGTTAGATTGATAATAATAAGAGTAAGGAGTATACTAATTGTAGTTCTATCGATCATGTCTGCATAATATGGTTAATAATATGAGTTAGATTGATAATAGTGAGTGTAATAAGTATAGTAATTGTCGTTCTATCGATCGTATAAGCATAATATGGCTAATAATATGAGTTAGATTGATAATAATAAGAGAAGTGAGTATAGTCATTGTCGTTCGATCGATCATATAAGCATAATATGGGCTAATGATATAAGTTAGATTGATAATAATAAGAGTAATAGGTATAGTAATTATCGTTCTACCGATCATAAAAGCATAATCTGCCTAATAATATGAGTTAGATTGATAAATATAAGAGTAATAAGTATAGTAATTGTCGTCCTATCGATCATATAAGCATAATATGGCTAACAATATGAGTTAGATTGATAATAATAAGAGTAATGAGTATAGTAATTGTCGTTCTATCGATCATATTAGCATAATATGGTTAATAATATGAGCTAGATTGATAATAATAAGAGTAATGAGTATAGTAATTGTCGTTCTATCGTTCATATAAGCATAATATGGCTAATAATATGAGTTAGGCTGATAATAATAAGAGTAATGAGTATAGTAATTGTCGTTCTATCGATCGTATTTGCATAATATGGTTAATAAAATCAGTTAGATTGATAACAGTGAGTGTAATAAGTATAGTAATTGTCGTTCTGTCGATCATATAAGCATAATATGGCTAATAATATGAGTTAGGTTGATGATAATGAGAGTAATAAGTATAGTAATTGTCATTCTATCGATCATATCTGCATAATATGGTTAATAATATGAGTTAGATTGATAATAATAAGAGTAATAAGTATAGTAAATGTCGTGCTATCGATCATATCTGCATAATATGGTTAATAATATGAGTTAGATTGATAATAATAAGAGTAGTAAGTGTAGTAAATGTCGTGCTATCGATCATATCTGCATAACATGGTTAATAATATGAGTTAGATTGATAACAGTGAGTGTAATAAGTATAGTAATTGTCGTTCTGTCGATCACATAAGCATAATATGTCTAATAATTTGAGTTAGATTGATAATAGTAAGAGTAATAAGTGTAGTAAATGCCGTGCTATCGATCATATCTGCATAATATGGTTAATAATATGAGTTAGATTCATAATAATTAGAGTAATAAGTATAGTAATTGTCGTTCTATCGATCACATAAGCATAATATGGCTAATAATATGAGTTAGATTGATAATAATAAGAGTAATGAGTATAGTAATTGTCGGTATATCGATCATATTTGCATAATGTGGTTAATAATATGAGTTAGATTGATAACAGTGAGTGTAATAAGTATAGTAATTGTCTTTCTATCGATCATATAAGCATAATGTGGCTAATAATATGAGTTAGATTGATAATAATAAGAGAAATGAATATAGTAATTGTCGTTCTATCGATCATATAACCATAATATGGCTAATAATATGAGTTAGATTGATAAAAATAAGAGTAGTAAGTGTAGTAAATGTCGTGCTATCGATCATATCTGCATAATATGGTTAATAATATGAGTTAGATTGATAATAGTGAGTGTAATAAGTATAGTAATTGTCGTTCTATCGATCATATTAGCATAATATGGTTAATAATATGAGTTAGATTCATAATAATAAGAGTAATAAGTATAGTAATTGTTGTTCTATCGATCATATAAGCATAATATGGCTAATAATATGAGTTAGACTGATAATAGTGAGTGTAATAAGTATAGTAATTGTCGTTCTATCGATCATATTTGCATAATGTGGTTAATAATATGAGTTAGATTGATAACAGTGAGTGTAATAAGTATAGTAATTGTCTTTCTATCGATCGTATAAGCATAATATGGCTAATAATATGAGTTAGATTGATAATAATAAGAGAAATGAATGTAGTAATTGTCGTTCCAGCGATCATATAAGCATAATATGGCTAATAATATGAGTTAGATTGATAATAATAAGAGTAAGGAGTATACTAATTGTAGTTCTATCGATCATATCTGCATAATATGGTTAATAATAAGAGTTAGATTGATAACAGTGAGTGTAATAAGTATAGTAATTGTCGTTCTATCGATCGTATAAGCATAATATGGCTAATAATATGAGTTAGATTGATAATAATAAGAGAAGTGAGTATAGTCATTGTCGTTCGATCGATCATATAAGCATAATATGGGCTAATGATATAAGTTAGATTGATAATAATAAGAGTAGTAGGTATAGTAATTATCGTTCTACCGATCATAAAAGCATAATCTGCCTAATAATATGAGTTAGATTGATAAATATAAGAGTAATGAGTATAGTAATTGTCGTTCTATCGATCGTATTTGCATAATATGGTTAATAATATGCGTTAGATTGATAACAGTGAGTGTAATACGTATAGTAATTGTCGTTCTGTCGATCATATAAGCATAATATGGCTAATAATATGAGTTAGGTTGATAATAATGAGAGTAATAAGTACAGTAATTGTCGTTCTATCGATCATATCTGCATAATACGGTTACTAATATGAGTTAGATTGATAATAATAAGAGTAATAAGTATAGTAAATGTCGTGCTATCGATCATATCTGCATAATATGGTTAGTAATATGAGTTAGATTGATAATAATAAGAGTAGTAAGTGTAGTAAATGTCGTGCTATCGATCATATCTGCATAATATGGTTAATAATATGAGTTAGATTGATAACAGTGAGTGTAATAAGTATAGTAATTGTCGTTCTGTCGATCACATAAGCATAACATGTCTAATAATTTGAGTTAGATTGATAATAGTAAGAGTAATAAGTGTAGTAAATGTCGTGCTATCGATCATATCTGCATAATATGGTTAATAATATGAGTTAGATTCATAATAATAAGAGTAATAAGTATAGTAATTGTCGTTCTAGCGATCACATAAGCATAATATGGCTAATAATATGAGTTAGATTGATAATAATGAGAGTAATAAGTATAGTAATTGTCGTTCTATCGATCATATAAGCATAATATGGCTAATAATATGAGTTAGGCTGATAATAATAAGAGTAATGAGTATAGTAATTGTCGTTCTATCGTTCATATAAGCCTAATATGGCTAATAATATGAGTTAGGCTGATAATAATAAGAGTAATGAGTATAGTAATTGTCGTTCTATCGATCATATTTGCATAATGTGGTTAATAATATGAGTTAGATTGATAACAGTGAGTGTAATAAGTATAGTAATTGTCGTTCTGTCGATCATATAAGCATAATATGGCTAATAATATGAGTTAGGTTGATGATAATGAGAGTAATAAGTATAGTAATTGTCATTCTATCGATCATATCTGCATAATATGGTTAATAATATGAGTTAGATTGATAATAATAAGAGTAATAAGTATAGTAAATGTCGTGCTATCGATCATATCTGCATAATATGGTTAATAATATGAGTTAGATTGATAATAATAAGAGTAGTAAGTGTAGTAAATGTCGTGCTATCGATCATATCTGCATAACATGGTTAATAATATGAGTTAGATTGATAACAGTGAGTGTAATAAGTATAGTAATTGTCGTTCTGTCGATCACATAAGCATAATATGTCTAATAATTTGAGTTAGATTGATAATAGTAAGAGTAATAAGTGTAGTAAATGCCGTGCTATCGATCATATCTGCATAATATGGTTAATAATATGAGTTAGATTCATAATAATTAGAGTAATAAGTATAGTAATTGTCGTTCTATCGATCACATAAGCATAATATGGCTAATAATATGAGTTAGATTGATAATAATAAGAGTAATGAGTATAGTAATTGTCGTTCTATCGATCATATTTGCATAATGTGGTTAATAATATGAGTTAGATTGATAACAGTGAGTGTAATAAGTATAGTAATTGTCTTTCTATCGATCATATACGCATAATGTGGCTAATAATATGAGTTAGATTGATAATAATAAGAGAAATGAATATAGTAATTGTCGTTCTATCGATCATATAACCATAATATGGCTAATAATATGAGTTAGATTGATAAAAATAAGAGTAGTAAGTGTAGTAAATGTCGTGCTATCGATCATATCTGCATAATATGGTTAATAATATGAGTTAGATTGATAATAGTGAGTGTAATAAGTATAGTAATTGTCGTTCTATCGATCATATTAGCATAATATGGTTAATAATATGAGTTAGATTCATAATAATAAGAGTAATAAGTATAGTAATTGTTGTTCTATCGATCATATAAGCATAATATGGCTAATAATATGAGTTAGACTGATAATAGTGAGTGTAATAAGTATAGTAATTGTCGTTCTATCGATCATATTTGCATAATGTGGTTAATAATATGAGTTAGATTGATAACAGTGAGTGTAATAAGTATAGTAATTGTCTTTCTATCGATCGTATAAGCATAATATGGCTAATAATATGAGTTAGATTGATAATAATAAGAGAAATGAATGTAGTAATTGTCGTTCCAGCGATCATATAAGCATAATATGGCTAATAATATGAGTTAGATTGATAATAATAAGAGTAAGGAGTATACTAATTGTAGTTCTATCGATCATATCTGCATAATATGGTTAATAATAAGAGTTAGATTGATAACAGTGAGTGTAATAAGTATAGTAATTGTCGTTCTATCGATCGTATAAGCATAATATGGCTAATAATATGAGTTAGATTGATAATAATAAGAGAAGTGAGTATAGTCATTGTCGTTCGATCGATCATATAAGCATAATATGGGCTAATGATATAAGTTAGATTGATAATAATAAGAGTAGTAGGTATAGTAATTATCGTTCTACCGATCATAAAAGCATAATCTGCCTAATAATATGAGTTAGATTGATAAATATAAGAGTAATGAGTATAGTAATTGTCGTTCTATCGATCGTATTTGCATAATATGGTTAATAATATGCGTTAGATTGATAACAGTGAGTGTAATACGTATAGTAATTGTCGTTCTGTCGATCATATAAGCATAATATGGCTAATAATATGAGTTAGGTTGATAATAATGAGAGTAATAAGTACAGTAATTGTCGTTCTATCGATCATATCTGCATAATATGGTTAATAATATGAGTTAGATTGATAATAATAAGAGTAATAAGTATAGTAAATGTCGTGCTATCGATCATATCTGCATAATATGGTTAGTAATATGAGTTAGATTGATAATAATAAGAGTAGTAAGTGTAGTAAATGTCGTGCTATCGATCATATCTGCATAATATGGTTAATAATATGAGTTAGATTGATAACAGTGAGTGTAATAAGTATAGTAATTGTCGTTCCGTCGATCACATAAGCATAATATGTCTAATAATTTGAGTTAGATTGATAATAGTAAGAGTAATAAGTGTAGTAAATGTCGTGCTATCGATCATATCTGCATAATATGGTTAATAATATGAGTTAGATTGATAATAATAAGAGAAGTGAGTATAGTCATTGTCGTTCGATCGATCATATAAGCATAATATGGCTAATGATATGAGTTAGATTGATAATAATAAGAGTAATAGGTATAGTAATTATCGTTCTACCGATCATATAAGCATAATATGGCTAATAATATGAGTTAGATTGATAATAATAAGAGAAATAAGTATAGTAATTGTCGTCCTATCGATCATATAAGCATAATATGGCTAATAATATGAGTTAGATTGATAATAATAAGAGTAGTAAGTGTAGTAAATGTCGTGCTATCGATCATATCTGCATAATATGGTTAATAATATGAGTTAGATTGATAACAGTGAGTGTAATAAGTATAGTAATTGTCGTTCTCTCGATCATATAAGCATAATATAGCTAATAATATGAGTTAGATCGATAATAATAAGAGTAATAAGTGTAGTAAATGTCATGCTATCGATCATATCCGCATAATATGGTTAACAATATGAGTTAGATTGATAATAGTGAGTGTAATAAGTACAGTAATTGTCGTTCTATCGATCATATTAGCATAATATGGTTAATAATATGAGCTAGATTGATAATAATAAGAGTAATGAGTATAGTAATTGTCGTTCTATCGTTCATATAAGCATAATATGGCTAATAATATGAGTTAGGCTGATAATAATAAGAGTAATGAGTATACTAATTGTCGTTCTATCGATCATATTAGCATAATATGGTTAATAATATGAGTTAGGTTGATGATAATGAGAGTAATAAGTATAGTAATTGTCATTCTATCGATCATATCTGCATAATATGGTTAATAATATGAGTTAGATTGATAATAATAAGAGTAATAAGTATAGTAAATGTCGTGCTATCGATCATATCTGCATAATATGGTTAATAATATGAGTTAGATTGATAATAATAAGAGTAGTAAGTGTAGTAAATGTCGTGCTATCGATCATATCTGCATAACATGGTTAATAATATGAGTTAGATTGATAATAATAAGAGTAATGAGTATAGTAATTGTCGCTCTATCGATCATATAAGCATAATATGGCTAATAATATGAGTTAGATTGATAATAATAAGAGTAATGAGTATAGTAATTTTCGTATTGTCGATCATATAAGCATAATATGGCTAATAGTATGGGTTATATTGATAATTATAGGAGTAATGAGTATAGTGATTGTCGTTCTATCGGTCATATATCCATAATATGGCTAATAATATGAGTTAGATTGATAATAATAAGAGCAATGAGTATAGTAATTGTCGGTCTATCAATCATACAAGCATAATATGGCTAATAATATAAGTTAGATTGATAATAGTGAGTGTAATATGTATAGTAATTATCGTTCTATCGATCATATAAGCACAATATGGCTAATACTATAAGTTAGATTGATAATAATAAGAGTAAGAAGTATAGTAATTGTCGTTCCATCGATCATATAAGCATAATATGGCTAGTAATATGAGTTAGATTGATAACAGTGAGAGTAATAAGTACAGTAATTGTCGTTCTATCGATCATATATGCATAATATGGCTAATAATATGAGTTAGATTGATAATAATAAGAGTAATAAGTATAGTAATTGTCGTTCCATCGAACCTATCTGCATAATATGGTTAATAATATGAGTTAGATTGATAATAGTGTGTGTAATAAGTGTAGTAATTGTCGTTTTATCGATCGTATTAGCATAATGTGGCTAATAATATGAGTTAGATTGATAATAGTGAGTGTAATATGTATAGTAATTGCCGTTCTATCGATCATATAAGAACAATATGGCTAATAATATGAGTTAGATTGATAATAATAAGAGTAATAAGTATAGTAATTGTCGTTCTATCGATCATTTAATCATAATATGGCTAATAATATGAGTTAGATTGATAATAATAAGAGTAATAAGTATAGTAATTGTCGTTCTATCGATCATTTAAGCATAATAGGGCTAATAATATGAGTTAGATTGATAATAATAAGAGGAATAAGTATAGTAATTGTCGTTCTATCGATCATATAAGCATAATATGGCTAATAATATGAGTTAGATTGATAATAATAAGAGTAATGAGTATAGTAATTGTCGTTCTATCGATCATATAAGCGTAATATGGCTAATAATATGAGTTAGATTGATAATAATAAGAGTAATGAGTATAGTAATTGTCGTTCTATCGATCATATAAGCATAATATGGCTAATAATATGAGTTAGATTGATAATAATAGGAGTAATAAGTATAGTAAATGTCGTTCTATCGATCATATCTGCGTAATATGGATAATAATATGAGTTAGATTGATAATAATAAGAGTAATGAGAATAGTAATTGTCGTTCTATCGATCATATAAGCATAATGTGGCTAATAATATGAGTTAGATTGATAATAATAAGAGTAATAAGTATAGTAATTGTCGTTCTATCGATCATATCTGCGTAATATGGCTAATAATATGAGTTAGAGTGATAATAGTAAGAGTAATAAGTATAGTAATTGTCGTTCTATCGATCATATACGCATAATATGGCTAATAATATGAGTTAGATTGATAATAATAAGAGTAATAAGTATAGTAATTGCCGTTCTATCGATCATATTAGCATAATGTGGCTAATAATATGAGTTAGATTGATAATAGTGAGTGTAATATGTATAGTAATTGTCGTTCTGTCGATCATATAAGAACAATATGGCTAATAATATGAGTTAGATTGATAATAATAAGAGTAATAAGTATAGTAATTGTCGTTCTATCGATCATATTAGCATAATGTGGCTAATAATATGAGTTAGATTGATAATAGTGAGTGTAATATGTATAGTAATTGTCGTTCTATCGATCATATAAGAACAATATGGCTAATAATATGAGTTAGATTGATAATAATAAGAGTAATAAGTATAGGAATTGTCGTTCTATCGATCATTTAAGCATAATATGGCTAATAATATGAGTTAGATTGATAATAATAAGAGTAGTAAGTGTAGTAAATGTCGTGCTATCGATCATATCTGCATAACATGGTTAATAATATGAGTTAGATTGATAATAATAAGAGTAATGAGTATAGTAATTGTCGCTCTATCGATCATATAAGCATAATATGGCTAATAATATGAGTTAGATTGATAATAATAAGAGTAATGAGTATAGTAATTTTCGTATTGTCGATCATATAAGCATAATATGGCTAATAGTATGGGTTAGATTGATAATTATAGGAGTAATGAGTATAGTGATTGTCGTTCTATCGGTCATATATCCATAATATGGCTAATAATATGAGTTAGATTGATAATAATAAGAGCAATGAGTATAGTAATTGTCGGTCTATCAATCATACAAGCATAATATGGCTAATAATATAAGTTAGATTGATAATAGTGAGTGTAATATGTATAGTAATTATCGTTCTATCGATCATATAAGCACAATATGGCTAATACTATAAGTTAGATTGATAATAATAAGAGTAAGAAGTATAGTAATTGTCGTTCCATCGATCATATAAGCATAATATGGCTAATAATATGAGTTAGATTGATAACAGTGAGAGTAATAAGTACAGTAATTGTCGTTCTATCGATCATATATGCATAATATGGCTAATAATATGAGTTAGATTGATAATAATAAGAGTAATAAGTATAGTAATTGTCGTTCCATCGAACCTATCTGCATAATATGGTTAATAATATGAGTTAGATTGATAATAGTGTGTGTAATAAGTGTAGTAATTGTCGTTTTATCGATCGTATTAGCATAATGTGGCTAATAATATGAGTTAGATTGATAATAGTGAGTGTAATATGTATAGTAATTGCCGTTCTATCGATCATATAAGAACAATATGGCTAATAATATGAGTTAGATTGATAATAATAAGAGTAATAAGTATAGTAATTGTCGTTCTATCGATCATTTAATCATAATATGGCTAATAATATGAGTTAGATTGATAATAATAAGAGTAATAAGTATAGTAATTGTCGTTCTATCGATCATTTAAGCATAATAGGGCTAATAATATGAGTTAGATTGATAATAATAAGAGGAATAAGTATAGTAATTGTCGTTCTATCGATCATATAAGCATAATATGGCTAATAATATGAGTTAGATTGATAATAATAAGAGTAATGAGTATAGTAATTGTCGTTCTATCGATCATATAAGCGTAATATGGCTAATAATATGAGTTAGATTGATAATAGTAAGAGTAATGAGTATAGTAATTGTCGTTCTATCGATCATATAAGCATAATATGGCTAATAATATGAGTTAGATTGATAATAATAAGAGTAATGAGTATAGTAATTGTCGTTCTATCGATCATATAAGCGTAATATGGCTAATAATATGAGTTAGATTGATAATAATAAGAGTAATGAGTATAGTAATTGTCGTTCTATCGATCATATAAGCATAATATGGCTAATAATATGAGTTAGATTGATAATAATAGGAGTAATAAGTATAGTAAATGTCGTTCTATCGATCATATCTGCGTAATATGGATAATAATATGAGTTAGATTGATAATAATAAGAGTAATGAGAATAGTAATTGTCGTTCTATCGATCATATAAGCATAATGTGGCTAATAATATGAGTTAGATTGATAATAATAAGAGTAATAAGTATAGTAATTGTCGTTCTATCGATCATATCTGCGTAATATGGCTAATAATATGAGTTAGAGTGACAATAGTAAGAGTAATAAGTATAGTAATTGTCGTTCTATCGATCATATACGCATAATATGGCTAATAATATGAGTTAGATTGATAATAATAAGAGTAATAAGTATAGTAATTGCCGTTCTATCGATCATATTAGCATAATGTGGCTAATAATATGAGTTAGATTGATAATAGTGAGTGTAATATGTATAGTAATTGTCGTTCTGTCGATCATATAAGAACAATATGGCTAATAATATGAGTTAGATTGATAATAATAAGAGTAATAAGTATAGTAATTGTCGTTCTATCGACCATATAAGCATAATATGGCTAATAATATGAGTTAGATTTATAATAAGAGTAATAAGTATAGTAATTGTCGTTCTATCGATCATTTAAGCATAATAGGGCTAATAATATGAGTTAGATTGATAATAATAAGAGGAATAAGTATAGTAATTGTCGTTCTATCGATCATTTAAGCATAATAGGGCTAATAATATGAGTTAGATTGATAATAATAAGAGGAATAAGTATAGTAATTGTCGTTCTATCGATCATATCTGCATAATATGGCTAATAATATGAGTTATATTCATAACAGTGAGTGTAATAAGTACAGTAATTGTGGTTCTATCGATCATATAAGCATAATATGGCTAATAATATGAGTTAGATTGATAATCATAAGAGTAATGAGTATAGTAATTGTCGTTCTATCGATCATATAAGCATAATATGGCTAATAATATGAGTTAGATTGATAATAATAGGAGTAATAAGTATAGTAAATGTCGTTCTATCGATCATATCTGCGTAATATGGATAATAATATGAGTTAGATTGATAATAATAAGAGAAATGAGTATAGTAATTGTCGTACTATCGATCATATAAGCATAATATAGCTAATAATCTGAGTTAGATTGATAATAGTGAGTGTAATATGTACAGTAATTGTCGTTCTATCGACCATATAAGCATAATATGGCTAATAATATGAGTTAGATTGATAATAATAAGTGTAATGAGTATAGTAATTGTCGTTCTATCGATCATATAAGCATAATATGGCTAATAATATGAGTTAGATTGATAATAATAAGAGTAATAAGTATAGTAATTGTCGTTCCATCGAACCTATCTGCATAATATGGTTAATAATATGAGTTAGATTGATAATAGTGTGTGTAATAAGTGTAGTAATTGTCGTTTTATCGATCGTATTAGCATAATGTGGCTAATAATATGAGTTAGATTGATAATAGTGAGTGTAATATGTATAGTAATTGCCGTTCTATCGATCATATAAGAACAACATGGCTAATAATATGAGTTAGATTGATAATAATTAGAGTAATAAGTATAGTAATTGTCGTTCTATCGATCATTTAATCATAATATGGCTAATAATATGAATTAGATTGATAATAATAAGAGTAATAAGTATAGTAATTGTCGTTCTATCGATCATTTAAGCATAATAGGGCTAATAATATGAGTTAGATTGATAATAATAAGAGGAATAAGTATAGTAATTGTCGTTCTATCGATCATATAAGCATAATATGGCTAATAATATGAGTTAGATTGATAATAATAAGAGTAATGAGTATAGTAATTGTCGTTCTATCGATCATATAAGCGTAATATGGCTAATAATATGAGTTAGATTGATAATAATAAGAGTAATGAGTATAGTAATTGTCGTTCTATCGATCATATAAGCATAATATGGCTAATAATATGAGTTAGATTGATAATAATAGGAGTAATAAGTATAGTAAATGTCGTTCTATCGATCATATCTGCGTAATATGGATAATAATATGAGTTAGATTGATAATAATAAGAGTAATGAGAATAGTAATTGTCGTTCTATCGATCATATAAGCATAATGTGGCTAATAATATGAGTTAGATTGATAATAATAAGAGTAATAAGTATAGTAATTGTCGTTCTATCGATCATATCTGCGTAATATGGCTAATAATATGAGTTAGAGTGATAATAGTAAGAGTAATAAGTATAGTAATTGTCGTTCTATCGATCATATACGCATAATATGGCTAATAATATGAGTTAGATTGATAATAATAAGAGTAATAAGTATAGTAATTGCCGTTCTATCGATCATATTAGCATAATGTGGCTAATAATATGAGTTAGATTGATAATAGTGAGTGTAATATGTATAGTAATTGTCGTTCTGTCGATCATATAAGAACAATATGGCTAATAATATGAGTTAGATTGATAATAATAAGAGTGATAAGTATAGTAATTGTCGTTCTATCGACCATATAAGCATAATATGGCTAATAATATGAGTTAGATTTATAATAAGAGTAATAAGTATAGTAATTGTCGTTCTATCGATCATTTAAGCATAATAGGGCTAATAATATGAGTTAGATTGATAATAATAAGAGGAATAAGTATAGTAATTGTCGTTCTATCGATCATTTAAGCATAATAGGGCTAATAATATGAGTTAGATTGATAATAATAAGAGGAATAAGTATAGTAATTGTCGTTCTATCGATCATATCTGCATAATATGGCTAATAATATGAGTTATATTCATAACAGTGAGTGTAATAAGTACAGTAATTGTGGTTCTATCGATCATATAAGCATAATATGGCTAATAATATGAGTTAGATTGATAATCATAAGAGTAATGAGTATAGTAATTGTCGTTCTATCGATCATATAAGCATAATATGGCTAATAATATGAGTTAGATTGATAATAATAGGAGTAATAAGTATAGTAAATGTCGTTCTATCGATCATATCTGCGTAATATGGATAATAATATGAGTTAGATTGATAATAATAAGAGAAATGAGTATAGTAATTGTCGTACTATCGATCATATAAGCATAATATAGCTAATAATCTGAGTTAGATTGATAATAGTGAGTGTAATATGTACAGTAATTGTCGTTCTATCGACCATATAAGCATAATATGGCTAATAATATGAGTTAGATTGATAATAATAAGTGTAATGAGTATAGTAATTGTCGTTCTATCGATCATATAAGCATAATATGGCTAATAATATGAGTTAGATTGATAATAATAAGAGTAATAAGTATAGTAATTGTCGTTCCATCGAACCTATCTGCATAATATGGTTAATAATATGAGTTAGATTGATAATAGTGTGTGTAATAAGTGTAGTAATTGTCGTATTATCGATCGTATTAGCATAATGTGGCTAATAATATGAGTTAGATTGATAATAGTGAGTGTAATATGTATAGTAATTGTCGTTCTATCGATCATATAAGCACAATATGGCTAATACTATAAGTTAGATTGATAATAATAAGAGTGATAAGTATAGTAATTGTCGTTCTATCGACCATATAAGCATAATATGGCTAATAATATGAGTTAGATTTATAATAAGAGTAATAAGTATAGTAATTGTCGTTCTATCGATCATTTAAGCATAATAGGGCTAATAATATGAGTTAGATTGATAATAATAAGAGGAATAAGTATAGTAATTGTCGTTCTATCGATCATTTAAGCATAATAGGGCTAATAATATGAGTTAGATTGATAATAATAAGAGGAATAAGTATAGTAATTGTCGTTCTATCGATCATATCTGCATAATATGGCTAATAATATGAGTTATATTCATAACAGTGAGTGTAATAAGTACAGTAATTGTGGTTCTATCGATCATATAAGCATAATATGGCTAATAATATGAGTTAGATTGATAATCATAAGAGTAATGAGTATAGTAATTGTCGTTCTATCGATCATATAAGCATAATATGGCTAATAATATGAGTTAGATTGATAATAATAGGAGTAATAAGTATAGTAAATGTCGTTCTATCGATCATATCTGCGTAATATGGATAATAATATGAGTTAGATTGATAATAATAAGAGAAATGAGTATAGTAATTGTCGTACTATCGATCATATAAGCATAATATAGCTAATAATCTGAGTTAGATTGATAATAGTGAGTGTAATATGTACAGTAATTGTCGTTCTATCGACCATATAAGCATAATATGGCTAATAATATGAGTTAGATTGATAATAATAAGTGTAATGAGTATAGTAATTGTCGTTCTATCGATCATATAAGCATAATATGGCTAATAATATGAGTTAGATTGATAATAATAAGAGTAATAAGTATAGTAATTGTCGTTCCATCGAACCTATCTGCATAATATGGTTAATAATATGAGTTAGATTGATAATAGTGTGTGTAATAAGTGTAGTAATTGTCGTATTATCGATCGTATTAGCATAATGTGGCTAATAATATGAGTTAGATTGATAATAGTGAGTGTAATATGTATAGTAATTGTCGTTCTATCGATCATATAAGCACAATATGGCTAATACTATAAGTTAGATTGATAATAATAAGAGTAAGAAGTATAGTAATTGTCGTTCCATCGATCATATAAGCATAATATGGCTAATAATATGAGTTAGATTGATAACAGTGAGAGTAATAAGTACAGTAATTGTCGTTCTATCGATCATATATGCATAATATGGCTAATAATATGAGTTAGATTGATAATAATAAGAGTAATGAGTATAGTAATTGTCGTTCTATCGATCATATAAGCATAATATGGCTAATAATATGAGTTAGATTGATAATAATAGGAGTAATAAGTATAGTAAATGTCGTTCTATCGATCATATCTGCGTAATATGGATAATAATATGAGTTAGATTGATAATAATAAGAGTAATGAGAATAGTAATTGTCGTTCTATCGATCATATAAGCATAATGTGGCTAATAATATGAGTTAGATTGATAATAATAAGAGTAATAAGTATAGTAATTGTCGTTCTATCGATCATATCTGCGTAATATGGCTAATAATATGAGTTAGAGTGATAATAGTAAGAGTAATAAGTATAGTAATTGTCGTTCTATCGATCATATACGCATAATATGGCTAGTAATATGAGTTAGATTGATAATAATAAGAGTAATAAGTATAGTAATTGCCGTTCTATCGATCATATTAGCATAATGTGGCTAATAATATGAGTTAGATTGATAATAGTGAGTGTAATATGTATAGTAATTGTCGTTCTGTCGATCATATAAGAACAATATGGCTAATAATATGAGTTAGATTGATAATAATAAGAGTAATAAGTATAGTAATTGTCGTTCTATCGACCATATAAGCATAATATGGCTAATAATATGAGTTAGATTTATAATAAGAGTAATAAGTATAGTAATTGTCGTTCTATCGACCATATAAGCATAATATGGCTAATAATATGAGTTAGATTGATAATCATAAGAGTAATGAGTATAGTAATTGTCGTTCTATCGATCATATAAGCGTAATATGGCTAATAATATGAGTTAGATTGATAATAATAGGAGTAATAAGTATAGTAAATGTCGTTCTATCGATCATATCTGCGTAATATGGCTAATAATATGAGTTAGATTGATAATAATAAGAGAAATGAATATAGTAATTGTCGTACTATCGATCATATAAGCATAATATGGTTAATAATATGAGTTAGATTGATAATAATAAGAGTAAGGAGTATACTAATTGTAGTTCTATCGATCATGTCTGCATAATATGGTTAATAATATGAGTTAGGTTGATAACAATAAGAGTAATAAGTATAGTAAATGTCGTGCTATCGAGCATATCTGCATAATATGGTTAATAATATGAGTTAGATTGATAATAGTGAGTGTAATAAGTATAGTAATTGTCGTTCTATCGATCGTATAAGCATAATATGCCTAATAATAGGAGTTAGATTGATAATAATAAAAGTTTTAAGTATAGTAATTGTCGTTCTATCGACCATATCTGCATAATATGGTTAATAATATGAGTTAGATTGATAATAATAAGAGTAATAAGTATAGTAATTGTAGTTCTATCGATCCTATAAGCATAATATGGCTAATAATATGAGTTAGATTGATAATAATAAGAGTAATAAGTATAGTAATTGTCGTCCTACCGATCATATCTGCATAATATGGTTAATCATGTGAGTTAGATTGATAATAGTGAGTGTAATAAGTATAGTAATTGTAGTTCTATTGCTCATATAAGCAAAATATGGTTAATAATATGAGTTAGATTGATAATAATAAGAGAAGTGAGTATAGTCATTGTCGTTCGATCGATCATATAAGCATAATATGGCTAATGATATGAGTTAGATTGATAATAATAAGAGTAATAGGTATAGTAATTATCGTTCTACCGATCATATAAGCATAATATGGCTAATAATATGAGTTAGATTGATAATAATAAGAGAAATAAGTATAGTAATTGTCGTCCTATCGATCATATAAGCATAATATGGCTAATAATATGAGTTAGATTGATAATAATAAGAGTAGTAAGTGTAGTAAATGTCGTGCTATCGATCATATCTGCATAATATGGTTAATAATATGAGTTAGATTGATAACAGTGAGTGTAATAAGTATAGTAATTGTCGTTCTCTCGATCATATAAGCATAATATAGCTAATAATATGAGTTAGATCGATAATAATAAGAGTAATAAGTGTAGTAAATGTCATGCTATCGATCATATCCGCATAATATGGTTAACAATATGAGTTAGATTGATAATAGTGAGTGTAATAAGTACAGTAATTGTCGTTCTATCGATCATATTAGCATAATATGGTTAATAATATGAGCTAGATTGATAATAATAAGAGTAATGAGTATAGTAATTGTCGTTCTATCGTTCATATAAGCATAATATGGCTAATAATATGAGTTAGGCTGATAATAATAAGAGTAATGGGTATACTAATTGTCGTTCTATCGATCATATTAGCATAATATGGTTAATAATATGAGTTAGGTTGATGATAATGAGAGTAATAAGTATAGTAATTGTCATTCTATCGATCATATCTGCATAATATGGTTAATAATATGAGTTAGATTGATAATAATAAGAGTAATAAGTATAGTAAATGTCGTGCTATCGATCATATCTGCATAATATGGTTAATAATATGAGTTAGATTGATAATAATAAGAGTAGTAAGTGTAGTAAATGTCGTGCTATCGATCATATCTGCATAACATGGTTAATAATATGAGTTAGATTGATAATAATAAGAGTAATGAGTATAGTAATTGTCGCTCTATCGATCATATAAGCATAATATGGCTAATAATATGAGTTAGATTGATAATAATAAGAGTAATGAGTATAGTAATTTTCGTATTGTCGATCATATAAGCATAATATGGCTAATAGTATGGGTTAGATTGATAATTATAGGAGTAATGAGTATAGTGATTGTCGTTCTATCGGTCATATATCCATAATATGGCTAATAATATGAGTTAGATTGATAATAATAAGAGCAATGAGTATAGTAATTGTCGGTCTATCAATCATACAAGCATAATATGGCTAATAATATAAGTTAGATTGATAATAGTGAGTGTAATATGTATAGTAATTATCGTTCTATCGATCATATAAGCACAATATGGCTAATACTATAAGTTAGATTGATAATAATAAGAGTAAGAAGTATAGTAATTGTCGTTCCATCGATCATATAAGCATAATATGGCTAGTAATATGAGTTAGATTGATAACAGTGAGAGTAATAAGTACAGTAATTGTCGTTCTATCGATCATATATGCATAATATGGCTAATAATATGAGTTAGATTGATAATAATAAGAGTAATAAGTATAGTAATTGTCGTTCCATCGAACCTATCTGCATAATATGGTTAATAATATGAGTTAGATTGATAATAGTGTGTGTAATAAGTGTAGTAATTGTCGTTTTATCGATCGTATTAGCATAATGTGGCTAATAATATGAGTTAGATTGATAATAGTGAGTGTAATATGTATAGTAATTGCCGTTCTATCGATCATATAAGAACAATATGGCTAATAATATGAGTTAGATTGATAATAATAAGAGTAATAAGTATAGTAATTGTCGTTCTATCGATCATTTAATCATAATATGGCTAATAATATGAGTTAGATTGATAATAATAAGAGTAATAAGTATAGTAATTGTCGTTCTATCGATCATTTAAGCATAATAGGGCTAATAATATGAGTTAGATTGATAATAATAAGAGGAATAAGTATAGTAATTGTCGTTCTATCGATCATATAAGCATAATATGGCTAATAATATGAGTTAGATTGATAATAATAAGAGTAATGAGTATAGTAATTGTCGTTCTATCGATCATATAAGCGTAATATGGCTAATAATATGAGTTAGATTGATAATAATAAGAGTAATGAGTATAGTAATTGTCGTTCTATCGATCATATAAGCATAATATGGCTAATAATATGAGTTAGATTGATAATAATAGGAGTAATAAGTATAGTAAATGTCGTTCTATCGATCATATCTGCGTAATATGGATAATAATATGAGTTAGATTGATAATAATAAGAGTAATGAGAATAGTAATTGTCGTTCTATCGATCATATAAGCATAATGTGGCTAATAATATGAGTTAGATTGATAATAATAAGAGTAATAAGTATAGTAATTGTCGTTCTATCGATCATATCTGCGTAATATGGCTAATAATATGAGTTAGAGTGATAATAGTAAGAGTAATAAGTATAGTAATTGTCGTTCTATCGATCATATACGCATAATATGGCTAATAATATGAGTTAGATTGATAATAATAAGAGTAATAAGTATAGTAATTGCCGTTCTATCGATCATATTAGCATAATGTGGCTAATAATATGAGTTAGATTGATAATAGTGAGTGTAATATGTATAGTAATTGTCGTTCTGTCGATCATATAAGAACAATATGGCTAATAATATGAGTTAGATTGATAATAATAAGAGTAATAAGTATAGTAATTGTCGTTCTATCGATCATATTAGCATAATGTGGCTAATAATATGAGTTAGATTGATAATAGTGAGTGTAATATGTATAGTAATTGTCGTTCTATCGATCATATAAGAACAATATGGCTAATAATATGAGTTAGATTGATAATAATAAGAGTAATAAGTATAGGAATTGTCGTTCTATCGATCATTTAAGCATAATATGGCTAATAATATGAGTTAGATTGATAATAATAAGAGTAGTAAGTGTAGTAAATGTCGTGCTATCGATCATATCTGCATAACATGGTTAATAATATGAGTTAGATTGATAATAATAAGAGTAATGAGTATAGTAATTGTCGCTCTATCGATCATATAAGCATAATATGGCTAATAATATGAGTTAGATTGATAATAATAAGAGTAATGAGTATAGTAATTTTCGTATTGTCGATCATATAAGCATAATATGGCTAATAGTATGGGTTAGATTGATAATTATAGGAGTAATGAGTATAGTGATTGTCGTTCTATCGGTCATATATCCATAATATGGCTAATAATATGAGTTAGATTGATAATAATAAGAGCAATGAGTATAGTAATTGTCGGTCTATCAATCATACAAGCATAATATGGCTAATAATATAAGTTAGATTGATAATAGTGAGTGTAATATGTATAGTAATTATCGTTCTATCGATCATATAAGCACAATATGGCTAATACTATAAGTTAGATTGATAATAATAAGAGTAAGAAGTATAGTAATTGTCGTTCCATCGATCATATAAGCATAATATGGCTAATAATATGAGTTAGATTGATAACAGTGAGAGTAATAAGTACAGTAATTGTCGTTCTATCGATCATATATGCATAATATGGCTAATAATATGAGTTAGATTGATAATAATAAGAGTAATAAGTATAGTAATTGTCGTTCCATCGAACCTATCTGCATAATATGGTTAATAATATGAGTTAGATTGATAATAGTGTGTGTAATAAGTGTAGTAATTGTCGTTTTATCGATCGTATTAGCATAATGTGGCTAATAATATGAGTTAGATTGATAATAGTGAGTGTAATATGTATAGTAATTGCCGTTCTATCGATCATATAAGAACAATATGGCTAATAATATGAGTTAGATTGATAATAATAAGAGTAATAAGTATAGTAATTGTCGTTCTATCGATCATTTAATCATAATATGGCTAATAATATGAGTTAGATTGATAATAATAAGAGTAATAAGTATAGTAATTGTCGTTCTATCGATCATTTAAGCATAATAGGGCTAATAATATGAGTTAGATTGATAATAATAAGAGGAATAAGTATAGTAATTGTCGTTCTATCGATCATATAAGCATAATATGGCTAATAATATGAGTTAGATTGATAATAATAAGAGTAATGAGTATAGTAATTGTCGTTCTATCGATCATATAAGCGTAATATGGCTAATAATATGAGTTAGATTGATAATAGTAAGAGTAATGAGTATAGTAATTGTCGTTCTATCGATCATATAAGCATAATATGGCTAATAATATGAGTTAGATTGATAATAATAAGAGTAATGAGTATAGTAATTGTCGTTCTATCGATCATATAAGCGTAATATGGCTAATAATATGAGTTAGATTGATAATAATAAGAGTAATGAGTATAGTAATTGTCGTTCTATCGATCATATAAGCATAATATGGCTAATAATATGAGTTAGATTGATAATAATAGGAGTAATAAGTATAGTAAATGTCGTTCTATCGATCATATCTGCGTAATATGGATAATAATATGAGTTAGATTGATAATAATAAGAGTAATGAGAATAGTAATTGTCGTTCTATCGATCATATAAGCATAATGTGGCTAATAATATGAGTTAGATTGATAATAATAAGAGTAATAAGTATAGTAATTGTCGTTCTATCGATCATATCTGCGTAATATGGCTAATAATATGAGTTAGAGTGACAATAGTAAGAGTAATAAGTATAGTAATTGTCGTTCTATCGATCATATACGCATAATATGGCTAATAATATGAGTTAGATTGATAATAATAAGAGTAATAAGTATAGTAATTGCCGTTCTATCGATCATATTAGCATAATGTGGCTAATAATATGAGTTAGATTGATAATAGTGAGTGTAATATGTATAGTAATTGTCGTTCTGTCGATCATATAAGAACAATATGGCTAATAATATGAGTTAGATTGATAATAATAAGAGTAATAAGTATAGTAATTGTCGTTCTATCGACCATATAAGCATAATATGGCTAATAATATGAGTTAGATTTATAATAAGAGTAATAAGTATAGTAATTGTCGTTCTATCGATCATTTAAGCATAATAGGGCTAATAATATGAGTTAGATTGATAATAATAAGAGGAATAAGTATAGTAATTGTCGTTCTATCGATCATTTAAGCATAATAGGGCTAATAATATGAGTTAGATTGATAATAATAAGAGGAATAAGTATAGTAATTGTCGTTCTATCGATCATATCTGCATAATATGGCTAATAATATGAGTTATATTCATAACAGTGAGTGTAATAAGTACAGTAATTGTGGTTCTATCGATCATATAAGCATAATATGGCTAATAATATGAGTTAGATTGATAATCATAAGAGTAATGAGTATAGTAATTGTCGTTCTATCGATCATATAAGCATAATATGGCTAATAATATGAGTTAGATTGATAATAATAGGAGTAATAAGTATAGTAAATGTCGTTCTATCGATCATATCTGCGTAATATGGATAATAATATGAGTTAGATTGATAATAATAAGAGAAATGAGTATAGTAATTGTCGTACTATCGATCATATAAGCATAATATAGCTAATAATCTGAGTTAGATTGATAATAGTGAGTGTAATATGTACAGTAATTGTCGTTCTATCGACCATATAAGCATAATATGGCTAATAATATGAGTTAGATTGATAATAATAAGTGTAATGAGTATAGTAATTGTCGTTCTATCGATCATATAAGCATAATATGGCTAATAATATGAGTTAGATTGATAATAATAAGAGTAATAAGTATAGTAATTGTCGTTCCATCGAACCTATCTGCATAATATGGTTAATAATATGAGTTAGATTGATAATAGTGTGTGTAATAAGTGTAGTAATTGTCGTTTTATCGATCGTATTAGCATAATGTGGCTAATAATATGAGTTAGATTGATAATAGTGAGTGTAATATGTATAGTAATTGCCGTTCTATCGATCATATAAGAACAACATGGCTAATAATATGAGTTAGATTGATAATAATTAGAGTAATAAGTATAGTAATTGTCGTTCTATCGATCATTTAATCATAATATGGCTAATAATATGAATTAGATTGATAATAATAAGAGTAATAAGTATAGTAATTGTCGTTCTATCGATCATTTAAGCATAATAGGGCTAATAATATGAGTTAGATTGATAATAATAAGAGGAATAAGTATAGTAATTGTCGTTCTATCGATCATATAAGCATAATATGGCTAATAATATGAGTTAGATTGATAATAATAAGAGTAATGAGTATAGTAATTGTCGTTCTATCGATCATATAAGCGTAATATGGCTAATAATATGAGTTAGATTGATAATAATAAGAGTAATGAGTATAGTAATTGTCGTTCTATCGATCATATAAGCATAATATGGCTAATAATATGAGTTAGATTGATAATAATAGGAGTAATAAGTATAGTAAATGTCGTTCTATCGATCATATCTGCGTAATATGGATAATAATATGAGTTAGATTGATAATAATAAGAGTAATGAGAATAGTAATTGTCGTTCTATCGATCATATAAGCATAATGTGGCTAATAATATGAGTTAGATTGATAATAATAAGAGTAATAA
The DNA here is from genome assembly GCF_050947335.1 of Megachile rotundata. Classification (NCBI taxonomy): domain Eukaryota; kingdom Metazoa; phylum Arthropoda; class Insecta; order Hymenoptera; family Megachilidae; genus Megachile; species Megachile rotundata. Next base: position 3,063 of record NW_027474223.1, on the reverse strand, counting down.
GTATAGTAATTGTCGTTCTATCGATCATATCTGCGTAATATGGCTAATAATATGAGTTAGAGTGATAATAGTAAGAGTAATAAGTATAGTAATTGTCGTTCTATCGATCATATACGCATAATATGGCTAATAATATGAGTTAGATTGATAATAATAAGAGTAATAAGTATAGTAATTGCCGTTCTATCGATCATATTAGCATAATGTGGCTAATAATATGAGTTAGATTGATAATAGTGAGTGTAATATGTATAGTAATTGTCGTTCTGTCGATCATATAAGAACAATATGGCTAATAATATGAGTTAGATTGATAATAATAAGAGTGATAAGTATAGTAATTGTCGTTCTATCGACCATATAAGCATAATATGGCTAATAATATGAGTTAGATTTATAATAAGAGTAATAAGTATAGTAATTGTCGTTCTATCGATCATTTAAGCATAATAGGGCTAATAATATGAGTTAGATTGATAATAATAAGAGGAATAAGTATAGTAATTGTCGTTCTATCGATCATTTAAGCATAATAGGGCTAATAATATGAGTTAGATTGATAATAATAAGAGGAATAAGTATAGTAATTGTCGTTCTATCGATCATATCTGCATAATATGGCTAATAATATGAGTTATATTCATAACAGTGAGTGTAATAAGTACAGTAATTGTGGTTCTATCGATCATATAAGCATAATATGGCTAATAATATGAGTTAGATTGATAATCATAAGAGTAATGAGTATAGTAATTGTCGTTCTATCGATCATATAAGCATAATATGGCTAATAATATGAGTTAGATTGATAATAATAGGAGTAATAAGTATAGTAAATGTCGTTCTATCGATCATATCTGCGTAATATGGATAATAATATGAGTTAGATTGATAATAATAAGAGAAATGAGTATAGTAATTGTCGTACTATCGATCATATAAGCATAATATAGCTAATAATCTGAGTTAGATTGATAATAGTGAGTGTAATATGTACAGTAATTGTCGTTCTATCGACCATATAAGCATAATATGGCTAATAATATGAGTTAGATTGATAATAATAAGTGTAATGAGTATAGTAATTGTCGTTCTATCGATCATATAAGCATAATATGGCTAATAATATGAGTTAGATTGATAATAATAAGAGTAATAAGTATAGTAATTGTCGTTCCATCGAACCTATCTGCATAATATGGTTAATAATATGAGTTAGATTGATAATAGTGTGTGTAATAAGTGTAGTAATTGTCGTATTATCGATCGTATTAGCATAATGTGGCTAATAATATGAGTTAGATTGATAATAGTGAGTGTAATATGTATAGTAATTGTCGTTCTATCGATCATATAAGCACAATATGGCTAATACTATAAGTTAGATTGATAATAATAAGAGTGATAAGTATAGTAATTGTCGTTCTATCGACCATATAAGCATAATATGGCTAATAATATGAGTTAGATTTATAATAAGAGTAATAAGTATAGTAATTGTCGTTCTATCGATCATTTAAGCATAATAGGGCTAATAATATGAGTTAGATTGATAATAATAAGAGGAATAAGTATAGTAATTGTCGTTCTATCGATCATTTAAGCATAATAGGGCTAATAATATGAGTTAGATTGATAATAATAAGAGGAATAAGTATAGTAATTGTCGTTCTATCGATCATATCTGCATAATATGGCTAATAATATGAGTTATATTCATAACAGTGAGTGTAATAAGTACAGTAATTGTGGTTCTATCGATCATATAAGCATAATATGGCTAATAATATGAGTTAGATTGATAATCATAAGAGTAATGAGTATAGTAATTGTCGTTCTATCGATCATATAAGCATAATATGGCTAATAATATGAGTTAGATTGATAATAATAGGAGTAATAAGTATAGTAAATGTCGTTCTATCGATCATATCTGCGTAATATGGATAATAATATGAGTTAGATTGATAATAATAAGAGAAATGAGTATAGTAATTGTCGTACTATCGATCATATAAGCATAATATAGCTAATAATCTGAGTTAGATTGATAATAGTGAGTGTAATATGTACAGTAATTGTCGTTCTATCGACCATATAAGCATAATATGGCTAATAATATGAGTTAGATTGATAATAATAAGTGTAATGAGTATAGTAATTGTCGTTCTATCGATCATATAAGCATAATATGGCTAATAATATGAGTTAGATTGATAATAATAAGAGTAATAAGTATAGTAATTGTCGTTCCATCGAACCTATCTGCATAATATGGTTAATAATATGAGTTAGATTGATAATAGTGTGTGTAATAAGTGTAGTAATTGTCGTATTATCGATCGTATTAGCATAATGTGGCTAATAATATGAGTTAGATTGATAATAGTGAGTGTAATATGTATAGTAATTGTCGTTCTATCGATCATATAAGCACAATATGGCTAATACTATAAGTTAGATTGATAATAATAAGAGTAAGAAGTATAGTAATTGTCGTTCCATCGATCATATAAGCATAATATGGCTAATAATATGAGTTAGATTGATAACAGTGAGAGTAATAAGTACAGTAATTGTCGTTCTATCGATCATATATGCATAATATGGCTAATAATATGAGTTAGATTGATAATAATAAGAGTAATGAGTATAGTAATTGTCGTTCTATCGATCATATAAGCATAATATGGCTAATAATATGAGTTAGATTGATAATAATAGGAGTAATAAGTATAGTAAATGTCGTTCTATCGATCATATCTGCGTAATATGGATAATAATATGAGTTAGATTGATAATAATAAGAGTAATGAGAATAGTAATTGTCGTTCTATCGATCATATAAGCATAATGTGGCTAATAATATGAGTTAGATTGATAATAATAAGAGTAATAAGTATAGTAATTGTCGTTCTATCGATCATATCTGCGTAATATGGCTAATAATATGAGTTAGAGTGATAATAGTAAGAGTAATAAGTATAGTAATTGTCGTTCTATCGATCATATACGCATAATATGGCTAGTAATATGAGTTAGATTGATAATAATAAGAGTAAT
>NW_027474222.1:0-65951 GCF_050947335.1 Megachile rotundata | reverse complement strand
CGAAACTGAGCAAAATACGTTCATTTCGAGCAAAATTGTTCATTGTGGTGTTGAATTGTGCTCAGATAGGATAACTTAACATAACTAGGTAGTACAGAGTCGAATTACAGCGGATATGTGCGAATTAGAGGCTGAATCGTGCGAAAATGAGCATAATTCGTGCAAAACGAGCAAATTGTTCGTTGTGGTGTTGAATTGTGCTCAGATAGGATAACTTAACATAACCAGATAGTACAGAGTCGAATTACAGCGGATATGTGCGAATTAGAGGCTGAATCGTGCGAAATGAGCATAATTCGTGCAAAACGAGCAAATTGTTCGTTGTGGTGTTGAATTGTGCTCAGATAGGATAACTTAACATAACTAGATAGTACAGAGTCGAATTACAGCGGATATGTGCGAATTAGAGGCTGAATCGTTCGAAAATGAGCAAAATTCGTTCAAAACGAGCAAAATTCGTGCAAAACGAGCAAAATTGTTCAGTGTGGTGTTGAATTGTGCTCAGATAGGATAACTTAACATAACTAGATAGTACAGAGTCGAATTGCAGCGGATATGTGCGAATTAGAGGCTGAATCGTGCGAAAATGAGCATAATTCGTGCAAAACGAGCAAAATTGTTCGTTGTGGTGTTGAATTGTGCTCACATAGGATAACTTAACATAACTAGATAGTACAGAGTCGAATCACAGCGGATATGTGCGAATTAGAGGCGGAATCGTGCGAAACTGAGCAAAATACGTTCATTTCGAGCAAAATTGTTCATTGTGGTGTTGAATTGTGCTCAGATAGGATAACTTAACATAACTAGGTAGTACAGAGTCGAATTACAGCGGATATGTGCGAATTAGAGCTGAATCGTGCGAAAATGAGCATAATTCGTTCAAAACCAGCAAAATTGTTCATTGTGGTGTTGAATTGTGCTCAGTTACGATAACCTAACATGACTAGATAGTACAGAGTCGAATTACAGCGGATATGTGCGAATTAGAGGCTGAATCGTGCGAATATGAGCATAATTCGTGCAAAACGAGCAAAATTGTTCGTTGTGGTGTTGAATTGTGCTCAGATAGGATAACTTAACATAACTAGATAGTACAGAGTCGAATTGCAGCGGATATGTGCGAATTAGAGGCTGAATCGTGCGAAAATGAGCATAATTCGTGCAAAACGAGCAAAATTGTTCGTTGTGGTGTTGAATTGTGCTCAGATAGGATAACTTAACATAACTAGATAGTACAGAGTCGAATTACAGCGGATATGTGCGAATTAGAGGCTGAATCGTTCGAAAATGAGCAAAGTTCGTTCAAAACGAGCAAAATTCGTGCAAAACGAGCAAAATTGTTCAGTGTGGTGTTGAATTGTGCTCAGATAGGATAACTTAACATAACTAGATAGTACAGAGTCGAATTGCAGCGGATATGTGCGAATTAGAGGCTGAATCGTGCGAAAATGAGCATAATTCGTTCAAAACCAGCAAAATTGTTCATTGTGGTGTTGAATTGTGCTCAGTTACGATAACTTAACATGACTAGATAGTACAGAGTCGAATTACAGCGGATATGTACGAATTAGCGGCTAAATCGTGCGAAAATGAGCATAAGTCGTGCAAAACGAGCAAAATTGTTCATTGTGATGTTGAATTGTGCTCAGATAGGATAACTTAACATAACTAGATAGTACAGAGTCGAATTACAGCGGATATGTGCGAATTAGAGGCTGAATCGTTCGAAATGAGCAAAATTCGTTCAACACGAGCAAATTCGTGCAAAACGAGCAAAATTGTTCAGTGTGGTGTTGAATTGTGCTCAGATAGGATAACTTAACATAACTAGATAGTACAGAGTCGAATTATAGCGGATATGTGCGAATTAGAGGCTGAATCGTTCGAAAATGAGCAAAATTCGTTCAAAACGAGCAAAATTCGTGCAAAACGAGCAAAATTGTTCAGTGTGGTGTTGAATTGTGCTCAGATATGATAACTTAACATAACTAGATAGTACAGAGTCGAATCACAGCGGATATGTGCGAATTAGAGGCGAATCGTGCGAAACTGAGCAAAATACGTTCATTTCGAGCAAAATTGTTCATTGTGGTGTTGAATTGTGCTCAGATAGGATAACTTAACATAACTAGGTAGTACAGAGTCGAATTACAGCGGATATGTGCGAATTAGAGGCTGAATCGTGCGAAAATGAGCATAATTCGTGCAAAACGAGCAAAATTGTTCGTTGTGGTGTTGAATTGTGCTCAGATAGGATAACTTAACATAACCAGATAGTACAGAGTCGAATTACAGCGGATATGTGCGAATTAGAGGCTGAATCGTGCGAAAATGAGCATAATTCGTGCAAAACGAGCAAAATTGTTCGTTGTGGTGTTGAATTGTGCTCAGATAGGATAACTTAACATAACTAGATAGTACAGAGTCGAATTACAGCGGATATGTGCGAATTAGAGGCTGAATCGTTCGAAAATGAGCAAAATTCGTTCAAAACGAGCAAAATTCGTGCAAAACGAGCAAAATTGTTCAGTGTGGTGTTGAATTGTGCTCAGATAGGATAACTTAACATAACTAGATAGTACAGAGTCGAATTGCAGCGGATATGTGCGAATTAGAGGCTGAATCGTGCGAAAATGAGCATAATTCGTGCAAAACGAGCAAAATTGTTCGTTGTGGTATTGAATTGTGCTCAGATAGGATAACTTAACATAACTAGATAGTACAGAGTCGAATTACAGCTGATATGTGCGAATTAGTAGCTGAATCGTGCGAAAATGAGCATAATTCGTTCAAAACCAGCAAAATTGTTCATTGGGGTGTTGAATTGTGCTCAGTTACGATAACATAACATGACTAGATAGTACAGAGTCGAATTACAGCGGATATGTGCGAATTAGAGCCTGAATCGTGCGAAAATGAGCATAAGACGTGCAAAACGAGCAAAATTGTTCGTTGTGGTATTGAATTGTGCTCAGATAGGATAACTTAACATAACTAGATAGTACAGAGTCGAATTACAGCTGATATGTGCGAATTAGTAGCTGAATCGTGCGAAAATGAGCATAATTCGTTCAAAACCAGCAAAATTGTTCATTGGGGTGTTGAATTGTGCTCAGTTACGATAACATAACATGACTAGATAGTACAGTGTCGAATTACAGCGGATATGTGCGAATTAGAGCCTGAATCGTGCGAAAATGAGCATAAGTCGTGCAAAACGAGCAAAATTGTTCATTGTGGTGTTGAATTGTGCTCAAATAGGATAACTTAACATAACTAGATAGTACAGAGTCGAATTACAGCGGATATGTGCGAATTAGAGGCTGAATCGTTCGAAAATGAGCAAAATTCGTTCAAAACGAGCAAAATTCGTGCAAAACCAGCAAAATTGTTCAGTGTGGTGTTGAATTGTGCTCAGATAGGATAACTTAACATAACTAGATAGTACAGAGTCGAATTGCAGCGGATATGTGCGAATTAGAGGCTGAATCGTGCGAAAATGAGCATAATTCGTTCAAAACCAGCAAAATTGTTCATTGTGGTGTTGAATTGTGCTCAGTTACGATAACTTAACATGACTAGATAGTACAGAGTCGAATTACAGCGGATATGTGCGAATTAGAGGCTGAATCGTGCGAAAATGAGCATAAGTCGTGCAAAACGAGCAAAATTGTTCATTGTGATGTTGAATTGTGCTCAGATAGGATAACTTAACATAACTAGATAGTACAGAGTCGAATTACAGCGGATATGTGCGAATTAGAGGCTGAATCGTGCGAAAATGAGCATAATTCGTTCAAAACCAGCAAAATTGTTCATTGTGGTGTTGAATTGTGCTCAGTTACGATAACTTAACATGACTAGATAGTACAGAGTCGAATTACAGCGGATATGTGCGAATTAGAGGCTGAATCGTGCGAAAATGAGCATAATTCGTGCAAAACGAGCAAAATTGTTCGTTGTGGTGTTGAATTGTGCTCAGATAGGATAACTTAACATAACTAGATAGTACAGAGCCGAATTACAGCGGATATGTGCGAATTAGAGGCTGAATCGTGCGAAAATGAGCATAATCCGTTCAAAACGATCAAAATTGTTCATTGTGGTGTTGAATTGTGCTCAGATAGGATAACTTAACATAACTGGATAGTACAGAGTCGAATCACAGCGGATATGTGCGAATTAGAGGCTGAATCGTTCGAAAATGAGCAGAATTCGTTCAAAACGAGCAAAATTCGTGCAAAACGAGCAAAATTGTTCATTGTGGTGTTGAATTGTGCTCAGATAGGATAACTTAAAATAACTAGATGCTACAGAGTCGAATCACAGCGGATATGTGCGAATTAGAGGCTGAATCGTGCGAAAATGAGAATAATTCGTGCAAAACGAGCCAAATTGTTCGTTGTGGTGTTGAATTGTGCTCAGATAGGATAACTTAACATAACTAGATAGTACAGAGTCGAATTACAGCGCATATGTGCGAATTAGAGGCTGGATCGTGCGAAAATGAGCATAATTCGTTCAAAACGAGCAAAATTGTTCATTGTGGTGTTGAGTTGTGCTCAGTTACGATAACTTAACATGACTAGATAGTACAGAGTCGAATTACAGCGGATATGTGCGAATTAGAGGCTGAATCGTGCGAAAATGAGCATAATTCGTGCAAAACGAGCAAAATTGTTCGTTGTGGTGTTGAATTGTGCTCAGATAGGATAACTTAACATAACTAGATAGTACAGAGCCGAATTACAGCGGATATGTGCGAATTAGAGGCTGAATCGTGCGAAAATGAGCATAATCCGTTCAAAACGATCAAAATTGTTCATTGTGGTGTTGAATTGTGCTCAGATAGGATAACTTAACATAACTGGATAGTACAGAGTCGAATCACAGCGGATATGTGCGAATTAGAGGCTGAATCGTTCGAAAATGAGCAGAATTCGTTCAAAACGAGCAAAATTCGTGCAAAACGAGCAAAATTGTTCATTGTGGTGTTGAATTGTGCTCAGATAGGATAACTTAAAATAACTAGATGCTACAGAGTCGAATCACAGCGGATATGTGCGAATTAGAGGCTGAATCGTGCGAAAATGAGAATAATTCGTGCAAAACGAGCCAAATTGTTCGTTGTGGTGTTGAATTGTGCTCAGATAGGATAACTTAACATAACTAGATAGTACAGAGTCGAATTACAGCGGATATGTGCGAATTAGAGGCTGAATCGTGCGAAAATGAGCATAATTCGTTCAAAACGAGCAAAATTGTTCATTGTGATGTTGAATTGTGCTCAGTTACGATAACTTATCATGACTAGATAGTACAGTGTCGAATTACAGCGGATATGTGCGAATTAGAGGCTGAATCGTGCGAAAATGAGCATAATTCGTTCAAAACGGGCAAAATTGTTCGTTGTGGTGTTGAATTGTGCTCAGATAGGATAACTTAACATAACTAGATAGTACAGAGTCGAATTACAGCGCATATGTGCGAATTAGAGGCTGGATCGTGCGAAAATGAGCATAATTCGTTCAAAACGAGCAAAATTGTTCATTGTGGTGTTGAGTTGTGCTCAGTTACGATAACTTAACATGACTAGATAGTACAGAGTCGAATTACAGCGGATATGTGCGAATTAGAGGCTGAATCGTGCGAAAATGAGCATAATTCGTGCAAAACGAGCAAAATTGTTCGTTGTGGTGTTGAATTGTGCTCAGTTACGATAACTTAACATGACTAGATAGTACAGAGTCGAATCACGGCGGATATGTGCGAATTAGACGCTGAATCGTTCGAAAATGAGCAAAATTCGTTCAAAACGAGCAAAATTCGTGCAAAACGAGCAAAATTGTTCATTGTGGTGTTGAATTGTGCTCAGATAGGATAGCTTAACATAACTAGATAGTACAGAGTCGAATCACAGCGGATATGTGCGAATTAGAGGCTGAATCGTGCGAAAATGAGCATAATTCGTTCAAAACCAGCAAAATTGTTCATTGTGGTGTTGAATTGTGCTCAGTTACAATAACTTAACATGACTAGATAGTACAGAGTCGAATTACAGCGGATATGTGCGAATTAGCGGCTGAATCGTGCGAAAATGAGCATAAGTCGTGCAAAACGAGCAAAATTGTTCATTGTGATGTTGAATTGTGCTCAGATAGGATAACTTGACATAACTAGATAGTACAGAGTCGAATTACAGCGGATATGTGCGAATTAGAGGCTGAATCGTTCGAAAATGAGCAAAATTCGTTCAACACGAGCAAAATTCGTGCAAAACGAGCAAAATTGTTCAGTGTGGTGTTGAATTGTGCTCAGATAGGATAACTTAACATAACTAGATAGTACAGAGTCGAATTACAGCGGATATGTGCGAATTAGAGGCTGAATCGTTCGAAAATGAGCAAAATTCGTTCAAAACGAGCAAAATTCGTGCTAAACGAGCAAAATTGTTCAGTGTGGTGTTGAATTGTGCTCAGATATGATAACTTAACATAACTAGATAGTACAGAGTCGAATCACAGCGGATATGTGCGAATTAGAGGCGGAATCGTGCGAAACTGAGCAAAATACGTTCATTTCGAGCAAAATTGTTCATTGTGGTGTTGAATTGTGCTCAGATAGGATAACTTAACATAACTAGGTAGTACAGAGTCGAATTACAGCGGATATGTGCGAATTAGAGGCTGAATCATGCGAAAATGAGCATAATTCGTGCAAAACGAGCAAAATTGTTCGTTGTGGTGTTGAATTGTGCTCAGATAGGATAACTTAACATAACCAGATAGTACAGAGTCGAATTACAGCGGATATGTGCGAATTAGAGGCTGAATCGTGCGAAAATGAGCATAATTCGTGCAAAACGAGCAAAATTGTTCGTTGTGGTGTTGAATTGTGCTCAGATAGGATAACTTAACATAACTAGATAGTACAGAGTCGAATTACAGCGGATATGTGCGAATTAGAGACTGAATCGTTCGAAAATGAGCAAAATTCGTTCAAAACGAGCAAAATTCGTGCAAAACGAGCAAAATTGTTCAGTGTGGTGTTGAATTGTGCTCAGATAAGATAACTTAACATAACTAGATAGTACAGAGTCGAATTGCAGCGGATATGTGCGAATTAGAGGCTGAATCGTGCGAAAATGAGCATAATTCGTGCAAAACGAGCAAAATTGTTCGTTGTGGTATTGAATTGTGCTCAGATAGGATAACTTAACATAACTAGATAGTACAGAGTCGAATTACAGCTGATATGTGCGAATTAGTAGCTGCATCGTGCGAAAATGAGCATAATTCGTTCAAAACCAGCAAAATTGTTCATTGGGGTGTTGAATCGTGCTCAGTTACGATAACATAACATGACTAGATAGTACAGAGTCGAATTACAGCGGATATGTGCGAATTAGAGCCTGAATCGTGCGAAAATGAGCATAAGTCGTGCAAAACGAGCAAAATTGTTCATTGTGGTGTTGAATTGTGCTCAAATAGGATAACTTAACATAACTAGATAGTACAGAGTCGAATTACAGCGGATATGTGCGAATTAGAGGCTGAATCGTTCGAAAATGAGCAAAATTCGTTCAAAACGAGCAAAATTCGTGCAAAACGAGCAAAATTGTTCGTTGTGGTGTTGAATTTTGCTCAGATAGGATAACTTAACATAACTAGATAGTACAGAGTCGAATTACAGCGGATATGTGCGAATTAGAGGCTGAATCGTGCGAAAATGAGCACAATCCGTTCAAAACGATCACAATTGTTCATTGTGGTGTTGAATTGTGCTCAGATAGGATAACTTAACATAACTAGATAGTACAGAGTCGAATCACAGCGGATATGTGCGAATTAGAGGCTGAATCGTTCGAAAATGAGCAAAATTCGTTCAAAACGAGCAAAATTCGTGCAAAACGAGCAAAATTGTTCATTGTGGTGTTGAATTGTGCTCACATAGGATAACTTAACATAACTAGATAGTACAGAGTCGAATCACAGCGGATATGTGCGAATTAGCGGCTGAATCGTGCGAAACCGAGCAAAATACGTTCATTTCGAGCAAAATTGTTCATTGTGGTGTTGAATTGTGCTCAGATAGGATAACTTAACATAACTAGATAGTACAGAGTCGAATCACAGCGGATATGTGCGAATTAGAGGCGGAATCGTGCGAAACTGAGCAAAATACGTTCATTTCGAGCAAAATTGTTCATTGTGGTGTCGAATTGTGCTCAGTTGTGGTAACTTAACATGACTAGATAGTACAGAGTCGAATTACAGCGGATATGTGCGAATTAGAGGCTGAATCGTGCGAAAATGAGCATAATTCGTGCAAAACGAGCAAAATTGTTCGTTGTGGTGTTGAATTTTGCTCAGATAGGATAACTTAACATAACTAGATAGTACAGAGTCGAATTACAGCGGATATGTGCGAATTAGAGGCTGAATCGTGCGAAAATGAGCATAATCCGTTCAAAACGATCAAAACTGTTCATTGTGGTGTTGAATTGTGCTCAGATAGGATAACTTAACATAACTAGATAGTACAGAGTCGAATCACAGCGGATATGTGCGAATTAGAGGCTGAATCGTTCGAAACTGAGCAAAATACGTTCATTTCGAGCAAAATTGTTCATTGTGGTGTTGAATTGTGCTCAAATAGGATAACTTAACATAACTAGGTAGTACAGAGTCGAATTACAGCGGATATGTGCGAATTAGAGGCTGAATCGTGCGAAAATGAGCATAATTCGTTCAAAACCAGCAAAATTGTTCATTGTGGTGTTGAATTGTGCTCAGTTACGATAACTTAACATGACTAGATAGTACAGAGTCGAATTACAGCGGATATGTGCGAATTAGAGGCTGAATCGTGCGAAAATGAGCATAATTCGTGCAAAACGAGCAAAATTGTTCGTTGTGGTGTTGAATTGTGCTCAGATAGGATAACTTAACATAACTAGATAGTACAGAGTCGAATTACAGCGGATATGTGCGAATTAGAGGCTGAACCGTGCGAAAATGAGCATAATTCGTTCAAAACGATCAAAATTGTTCATTGTGGTGTTGAATTGTGCTCAGTTACGATAACTTAACATGACTAGATAGTACAGAGTCGAATTACAGCGGATATGTGCGAATTAGAGGCTGAATCGTGCGAAAATGAGCATAATTCGTGCAAAACGAGCAAAATTGTTCGTTGTGGTGTTGAATTGTGCTCAGATAGGATAACTTAAAATAACTAGATGCTACAGAGTCGAATCACAGCGGATATGTGCGAATTAGAGGCTGAATCGTGCGAAAATGAGAATAATTCGTGCAAAACGAGCCAAATTGTTCGTTGTGGTGTTGAATTGTGCTCAGATAGGATAACTTAACATAACTAGATAGTACAGAGTCGAATTACAGCGGATATGTGCGAATTAGAGGCTGAATCGTGCGAAAATGAGCATAATTCGTTCAAAACGAGCAAAATTGTTCATTGTGATGTTGAATTGTGCTCAGTTACGATAACTTATCATGACTAGATAGTACAGTGTCGAATTACAGCGGATATGTGCGAATTAGAGGCTGAATCGTGCGAAAATGAGCATAATTCGTTCAAAACGGGCAAAATTGTTCGTTGTGGTGTTGAATTGTGCTCAGATAGGATAACTTAACATAACTAGATAGTACAGAGTCGAATTACAGCGCATATGTGCGAATTAGAGGCTGGATCGTGCGAAAATGAGCATAATTCGTTCAAAACGAGCAAAATTGTTCATTGTGGTGTTGAGTTGTGCTCAGTTACGATAACTTAACATGACTAGATAGTACAGAGTCGAATTACAGCGGATATGTGCGAATTAGAGGCTGAATCGTGCGAAAATGAGCATAATTCGTGCAAAACGAGCAAAATTGTTCGTTGTGGTGTTGAATTGTGCTCAGATAGGATAACTTAACATAACTAGATGGTACAGAGTCGAATCACAGCGGATATGTGCGAATTAGAGGCTGAATCGTGCGAAACTGAGCAAAATACGTTCATTTCGAGCAAAATTGTTCGTTGTGGTGTTGAATTTTGCTCAGATAGGATAACTTAACATAACTAGATAGTACAGAGTCGAATTACAGCGGATATGTGCGAATTAGAGGCTGAATCGTGCGAAAATGAGCATAATCCGTTCAAAACGATCAAAACTGTTCATTGTGGTGTTGAATTGTGCTCAGATAGGATAACTTAACATAACTAGATAGTACAGAGTCGAATCACAGCGGATATGTGCGAATTAGAGGCTGAATCGTTCGAAACTGAGCAAAATACGTTCATTTCGAGCAAAATTGTTCATTGTGGTGTTGAATTGTGCTCAAATAGGATAACTTAACATAACTAGGTAGTACAGAGTCGAATTACAGCGGATATGTGCGAATTAGAGGCTGAATCGTGCGAAAATGAGCATAATTCGTTCAAAACCAGCAAAATTGTTCATTGTGGTGTTGAATTGTGCTCAGTTACGATAACTTAACATGACTAGATAGTACAGAGTCGAATTACAGCGGATATGTGCGAATTAGAGGCTGAATCGTGCGAAAATGAGCATAATTCGTGCAAAACGAGCAAAATTGTTCGTTGTGGTGTTGAATTGTGCTCAGATAGGATAACTTAACATAACTAGATAGTACAGAGTCGAATTACAGCGGATATGTGCGAATTAGAGGCTGAACCGTGCGAAAATGAGCATAATTCGTTCAAAACGATCAAAATTGTTCATTGTGGTGTTGAATTGTGCTCAGTTACGATAACTTAACATGACTAGATAGTACAGAGTCGAATTACAGCGGATATGTGCGAATTAGAGGCTGAATCGTGCGAAAATGAGCATAATTCGTGCAAAACGAGCAAAATTGTTCGTTGTGGTGTTGAATTGTGCTCAGTTACGATAACTTAACATGACTAGATAGTACAGAGTCGAATTACAGCGGATATGTGCGAATTAGAGGCCGAATCGTGCGAAAATGAGCATAATTTGTTCAAAACCTGCAAAATTGTTCATTGTGGTGTTGAATTGTGCTCAGCTACGATAACTTAACATGACTAGATAGTACAGAGTCGAATTACAGCGGACATGTGCGAATTAGAGGCTGAATCGTGCGAAAATGAGCATAATTCGTTCAAAACCAGCAAAATTGTTCATTGTGGTGTCGAATTGTGCTCAGTTACGATAACTTAACATGACTACATAGTACAGAGTCGAATTACAGCGGATATGTGCGAATTAGAGGCTGAATCGTGCGAAAATGAGCATAATTCGTGCAAAACGAGCAAAATTGTTCGTTGTGGTGTTGAATTGTGCTCAGATAGGATAACTTAACATAACTAGGTAGTACAGAGTCGAATTACAGCGGATATGTGCGAATTAGAGGCTGAATCGTGCGAAAATGAGCATAATTCGTTCAAAACCAGCAAAATTGTTCATTGTGGTGTTGAATTGTGCTCAGTTACGATAACTTAACATGACTAGATAGTACAGAGTCGAATTACAGCGGATATGTGCGAATTAGAGGCTGAATCGTTCGAAAATGAGCTAAATTCGTTCAAAACGAGCAAAATTCGTGCAAAACGAGCAAAATTGTTCATTGTGGTGTTGAATTGTGCTCAGATAGGATAACTTAACATAACTAGATAGTACAGAGTCGAATCGCAGCGGATATGTGCGAATTAGAGGCTGAATCGTGCGAAACTGAGCAAAATACGTTCATTTCGAGTAAAATTGTTCATTGTGGTGTTGAATTGTGCTCAGATAGGACAACTTAACATGACTAGATAGTACAGATTCGAATTACAGCGGATATGTGCGAATTAGAGGCTGAATCGTGCGAAAATGAGCATAATTCGTTCAAAACCAGCAAAATTGTTCATTGTGGTGTTGAATTGTGCTCAGTTACGATAACTTAACATGACTAGATAGTACAGAGTCGAATTACAGCGGATATGTGCGAATTAGAGGCCGAATCGTGCGAAAATGAGCATAATTCGTTCAAAACCTGCCAAATTGTTCATTGTGCTGTTGAATTGTGCTCAGCTACGTTAACTTAACATGACTAGATAGTACAGAGTCGAATTACAGCGGACATGTGCGAATTAGAGGCCGAATCGTGCGAAAATGAGCATAATTCGTTCAAAACCAGCAAAATTGTTCATTGTGGTGTCGAATTGTGCTCAGTTACGATAACTTAACATGACTAGATAGTACAGAGTCGAATTACAGCGGATATGTGCGAATTAGAGGCGGAATCGTGCGAAACTGAGCAAAATACGTTCATTTCGAGCAAAATTGTTCATTGTGGTGTTGAATTGTGCTCAGATAGGATAACTTAACATAACTAGGTAGTACAGAGTCGAATTACAGCGGATATGTGCGAATTAGAGGCTGAATCGTGCGAAAATGAGCATAATTCGTTCAAAACCAGCAAAATTGTTCATTGTGGTGTTGAATTGGGCTCAGTTACGATAACTTACCATGACTAGATAGTACAGAGTCGAATTACAGCGGATATGTGCGAATTAGAGGCTGAATCGTGCGAAAATGAGCATAATTCGTGCAAAACGAGCAAAATTGTTCGTTGTGGTGTTGAATTGTGCTCAGATAGGATAACTTAACATAACTAGATAGTACAGAGTCGAATTGCAGCGGATATGTGCGAATTAGAGGCTGAATCGTGCGAAAATGGACATAATTCGTGCAAAACGAGCAAAATTGTTCGTTGTGGTGTTGAATTGTGCTCAGATAGGATAACTTAACATAACTAGATAGTACAGATTCGAATTACAGCGGATATGTGCGAATTAGAGGCTGAATCGTTCGAAAATGAGCTATATTCGTTCAAAACGAGCAAAATTGTTCATTGTGGTGTTGAATTGTGCTCAGATAGGATAACTTAACATAACTAGATAGTACAGAGTCGAATTACAGCGGATGTGCGAATTAGAGGCTGAATCGTGCGAAAATGAGCATAATTCGTGCAAAACGAGCAAAATTGTTCGTTGTGGTGTTGAATTGTGCTCAGATAGGATAACTTAACATAACTAGGTAGTACAGAGTCGAATTACAGCGGATATGTGCGAATTAGAGTCTGAAAGTGCGAAAATGAGCATAATTCGTTCAAAACGAGCAAAATTGCTCGTTGTGGTGTTGAATTGTGCTCAGATAGGATAACTTAACATAACTAGGTAGTACAGAGTCGAATTACAGCGAATATGTGCGAATTAGAGGCTGAATCGTGCGAAAATGAGCATAATTCGTTCAAAACCAGCAAAATTGTTCATTGTGGTGTTGAATTGTGCTCAGTTACGATAACTTAACATGACTAGATAGTACAGAGTCGAATTACAGCGGATATGTGCGAATTAGAGGCTGAATCGTGCGAAAATGAGCATAATTCGTGCAAAACGAGCAAAATTGTTCGTTGTGGTGTTGAATTGTGCTCAGATAGGATAACCTAACATAACTAGATAGTACAGAGTCGAATTACAGCCGATATGTGCGAATTAGAGGCTGAATCGTGCGAAAATGAGCATAATTCGTGCAAAACGAGCAAAATTGTTCATTGTGGTGTTGAATTGTGCTCAGTTACGATAACTTAACATGACTAGATAGTACAGAGTCGAATTACAGCGGATATGTGCGAATTAGAGGCTGAATCGTGCGAAAATGAGCAAAATTCGTGCAAAACGAGCAAAATTGTTCATTGTGGTGTTGAATTGTGCTCAGATAGGATAACTTAACATAACTAGATAGTACAGAGTCGAATCACAGCGGATATGTGCGAATTAGAGGCTGAATCGTGCGAAAATGAGCATAATTCGTGCAAAACGAGCAAAATTGTTCATTGTGGTGTTGAATTGTGCTCAGATAGGATAACTTAACATGACTAGATAGTACAGATTCGAGTTACAGCGGATATGTGCGAATTAGAGGCTGAATCGTGCGAAAATGAGCATAATTCGTTCAAAACGATCAAAATTGTTCATTGTGGTGTTGAATTGTGCTCAGTTACGATAACTTAACATAACTAGATAGTACAGAGTCGAATTACAGCGGATATGTGCGAATTAGAGGCTGAATCGTGCGAAAATGAGCATAATTCGTGCAAAACGAGCCAAATTGTTCATTGTGATGTTAAATTGTGCTCAGAAAGGATAACTTAACATAACTAGATAGTACAGAGTCGAATTACAGCGGATATGTGCGAATTAGAGGCTGAACCGTGCGAAAATGAGCATAATTCGTTCAAAACGATCAAAATTGTTCATTGTGGTGTTGAATTGTGCTCAGTTACGATAACTTAACATGACTAGATAGTACAGAGTCGAATTACAGCGGATATGTGCGAATTAGAGGCTGAATCGTGCGAAAATGAGCATAATTCGTGCAAAACCTGCAAAATTGTTCATTGTGGTGTTGAATTGTGCTCAGCTACGATAACTTAACATGACTAGATAGTACAGAGTCGAATTACAGCGGACATGTGCGAATTAGAGGCTGAATCGTGCGAAAATGAGCATAATTTGTGCAAAACGAGCAAAATTGTTCGTTGTGGTGTTGAATTGAGCTCAGATAGGATAACTTAACATAACTAGGTAGTACAGAGTCGAATTACAGCGGATATGTGCGAATTAGAGGCTGAATCGTGCGAAAATGAGCATAATTCGTTCAAAACCAGCAAAATTGTTCATTGTGGTGTTGAATTGTGCTCAGTTACGATAACTTAACATGACTAGATAGTACAGAGTCGAATTACAGCGGATATGTGCGAATTAGAGGCTGAATCGTTCGAAAATGAGCTAAATTCGTTCAAAACGAGCAAAATTCGTGCAAAACGAGCAAAATTGTTCATTGTGGTGTTGAATTGTGCTCAGATAGGATAACTTAACATAACTAGATAGTACAGAGTCGAATCACAGCGGATATGTGCGAATTAGAGGCTGAATCGTGCGAAACTGAGCAAAATACGTTCATTTCGAGTAAAATTGTTCATTGTGGTGTTGAATTGTGCTCAGTTACGATAACTTAACATGACTAGATAGTACAGAGTCGAATCACAGCGGATATGTGCGAATTAGAGGCGGAATCGTGCGAAACTGAGCAAAATACGTTCATTTCGAGCAAAATTGTTCATTGTGGTGTTGAATTGTGCTCAGATAGGATAACTTAACATAACTAGGTAGTACAGAGTCGAATTACAGCGGATATGTGCGAATTAGAGGCTGAATCGTGCGAAAATGAGCATAATTCGTTCAAAACCAGCAAAATTGTTCATTGTGGTGTTGAATTGGGCTCAGTTACGATAACTTAACATAACTAGATAGTACAGAGTCGAATTACAGCGGATATGTGCGAATTAGAGGCTGAATCGTGCGAAAATGAGCATAATTCGTGCAAAACGAGCAAAATTGTTCGCTGTGGTGTTGAATTGTGCTCAGATAGGATAACTTAACATAACTAGGTAGTACAGAGTCGAATTACAGCGGATATGTGCGAATTAGAGGCTGAATCGTTCGAAAATGAGCTAAATTCGTTCAAAACGAGCAAAATTGTTCATTGTGGTGTTGAATTGTGCTCAGTTACGATAACTTAACATGACTAGATAGTACAGAGTCGAATTACAGCGGATATGTGCGAATTAGAGGCTGAATCGTTCGAAAATGAGCTAAATTCGTTCAAAACGAGCAAAATTCGTGCAAAACGTGCAAAATTGTTCATTGTGGTGTTGAATTGTGCTCAGATAGGATAACTTAACATAACTAGATAGTACAGACTCGAATCACAGCGGATATGTGCGAATTAGAGGCTGAATCGTGCGAAAATGAGCATAATTCGTGCAAAACGAGCAAAATTGTTCATTGTGGTGTTGAATTGTGCTCAGATAGGATAACTTAACATGACTAGATAGTACAGATTCGAATTACAGCGGATATGTGCGAATTAGAGGCTGAATCGTGCGAAAATGAGCATAATTCGTTCAAAACGATCAAAATTGTTCATTGTGGTGTTGAATTGTGCTCAGTTACGATAACTTAACATAACTAGATAGTACAGAGTCGAATTACAGCGGATATGTGCGAATTAGAGGCTGAATCGTGCGAAAATGAGCATAATTCGTGCAAAACGAGCAAAATTGTTCGTTGTGGTGTTGAATTGAGCTCAGATAGGATAACTTAACATAACTAGGTAGTACAGAGTCGAATTACAGCGGATATGTGCGAATTAGAGGCTGAATCGTGCGAAAATGAGCATAATTCGTTCAAAACCAGCAAAATTGTTCATTGTGGTGTTGAATTGTGCTCAGTTACGATAACTTAACATGACTAGATAGTACAGAGTCGAATTACAGCGGATATGTGCGAATTAGAGGCTGAATCGTTCGAAAATGAGCTAAATTCGTTCAAAACGAGCAAAATTCGTGCAAAACGAGCAAAATTGTTCATTGTGGTGTTGAATTGTGCTCAGATAGGATAACTTAACATAACTAGATAGTACAGAGTCGAATCACAGCGGATATGTGCGAATTAGAGGCTGAATCGTGCGAAACTGAGCAAAATACGTTCATTTCGAGTAAAATTGTTCATTGTGGTGTTGAATTGTGCTCAGTTACGATAACTTAACATGACTAGATAGTACAGAGTCGAATTACAGCGGATATGTGCGAATTAGAGGCCGAATCGTGCGAAAATGAGCATAATTCGTTCAAAACCTGCCAAATTGTTTATTGTGGTGTTGAATTGTGCTCAGTTACGATAACTTATCATGACTAGATAGTACAGAGTCGAATTACAGCGGATATGTGCGAATTAGAGGCTGAATCGTGCGAAAATGAGCATAATTCGTGCAAAATGAGCAAAATTGTTCGTTGTGGTGTTGAATTGTGCTCAGATAGGATAACTTAACATAACTAGGTAGTACAGAGTCGAATTACAGCGGATATGTGCGATTTAGAGGCTGAATCGTGCGAAAATGAGCATAATTCGTTCAAAACCAGCAAAATTGTTCATTGTGGTGTTGAATTGTGCTCAGTTACGATAACTTAACATGACTAGATAGTACAGAGTCGAATTACAGCGGATATGTGCGAATTAGAGGCTGAATCGTGCGAAAATGAGCAAAATTCGTGCAAAACGAGCAAAATTGTTCATTGTGGTGTTGAATTGTGCTCAGATAGGATAACTTAACATAACTAGATAGTACAGAGTCGAATCACAGCGGATATGTGCGAATTAGAGGCGGAATCGTGCGAAACTGAGCAAAATACGTTCATTTCGAGCAAAATTGTTCATTGTGGTGTTGAATTGTGCTCAGATAGGATAACTTAACATAACTAGGTAGTACAGAGTCGAATTACAGCGGATATGTGCGAATTAGAGGCTGAATCGTGCGAAAATGAGCATAATTCGTTCAAAACCAGCAAAATTGTTCATTGTGGTGTTGAATTGGGCTCAGTTACGATAACTTAACATGACTAGATAGTACAGAGTCGAATTACAGCGGATATGTGCGAATTAGAGGCTGAATCGTGCGAAAATGAGCATAATTCGTGCAAAACGAGCAAAATTGTTCGCTGTGGTGTTGAATTGTGCTCAGATAGGATAACTTAACATAACTAGGTAGTACAGAGTCGAATTACAGCGGATATGTGCGAATTAGAGGCTGAATCGTGCGAAAATGAGCATAATTCGTTCAAAACGATCAAAATTGTTCATTGTGGTGTTGAATTGTGCTCAGTTACGATAACTTAACATAACTAGATAGTACAGAGTCGAATTACAGCGGATATGTGCGAATTAGAGGCTGAATCGTGCGAAAATGAGCATAATTCGTCCAAAACCAGCAAAATTGTTCATTGTGGTGTCGAATTGTGCTCAGTTACGATAACTTAACATGACTAGATAGTACAGAGTCGAATTACAGCGGATATGTGCGAATTAGAGGCTGAATCGTGCGAAAATGAGCATAATTCGTGCAAAACGAGCAAAATTGTTCGTTGTGGTGTTGAATTGTGCTCAGATAGGATAACTTAACATAACTAGATAGTACAGAGTCGAATTACAGCGGATATGTGCGAATTAGAGGCTGAATCGTTCGAAAATGAGCTAAATTCGTTCAAAACGAGCAAAATTCGTGCAAAACGAGCAAAATTGTTCATTGTGGTGTTGAATTGTGCTCAGATAGGATAACTTAACATAACTAGATAGTACAGAGTCGAATCACAGCGGATATGTGCGAATTAGAGGCTGAATCGTGCGAAACTGAGCAAAATACGTTCATTTCGAGTAAAATTGTTCATTGTGGTGTTGAATTGTGCTCAGTTACGATAACTTAACATGACTAGATAGTACAGAGTCGAATTACAGCGGATATGTGCGAATTAGAGGCCGAATCGTGCGAAAATGAGCATAATTCGTTCAAAACCTGCCAAATTGTTCATTGTGGTGTTGAATTGTGCTCAGCTACGTTAACTTAACATGACTAGATAGTACAGAGTCGAATTACAGCGGACATGTGCGAATTAGAGGCCGAATCGTGCGAAAATGAGCATAATTCGTTCAAAACCAGCAAAATTGTTCATTGTGGTGTCGAATTGTGCTCAGTTACGATAACTTAACATGACTAGATAGTACAGAGTCGAATTACAGCGGATATGTGCGAATTAGAGGCGGAATCGTGCGAAACTGAGCAAAATACGTTCATTTCGAGCAAAATTGTTCATTGTGGTGTTGAATTGTGCTCAGATAGGATAACTTATCATAACTAGGTAGTACAGAGTCGAATTACAGCGGATATGTGCGAATTAGAGGCTGAATCGTGCGAAAATGAGCATAATTCGTTCAAAACCAGCAAAATTGTTCATTGTGGTGTTGAATTGGGCTCAGTTACGATAACTTACCATGACTAGATAGTACAGAGTCGAATTACAGCGGATATGTGCGAATTAGAGGCTGAATCGTGCGAAAATGAGCATAATTCGTGCAAAACGAGCAAAATTGTTCGTTGTGGTGTTGAATTGTGCTCAGATAGGATAACTTAACATAACTAGATAGTACAGAGTCGAATTGCAGCGGATATGTGCGAATTAGAGGCTGAATCGTGCGAAAATGAGCATAATTCGTGCAAAACGAGCAAAATTGTTCGTTGTGGTGTTGAATTGTGCTCAGATAGGATAACTTAACATAACTAGATAGTACAGATTCGAATTACAGCGGATATGTGCGAATTAGAGGCTGAATCGTTCGAAAATGAGCTATATTCGTTCAAAACGAGCAAAATTGTTCATTGTGGTGTTGAATTGTGCTCAGATAGGATAACTTAACATAACTAGATAGTACAGAGTCGAATTACAGCGGATATGTGCGAATTAGAGGCTGAATCGTGCGAAAATGAGCATAATTCGTGCAAAACGAGCAAAATTGTTCGTTGTGGTGTTGAATTGTGCTCAGATAGGATAACTTAACATAACTAGGTAGTACAGAGTCGAATTAAAGCGGATATGTGCGAATTAGAGTCTGAAAGTGCGAAAATGAGCATAATTCGTGCAAAACGAGCAAAATTGTTCGTTGTGGTGTTGAATTGTGCTCAGATAGGATAACTTAACAGAACTAGGTAGTACAGAGTCGAATTACAGCGAATATGTGCGAATTAGAGGCTGAATCGTGCGAAAATGAGCATAATTCGTTCAAAACCAGCAAAATTGTTCATTGTGGTGTTGAATTGTGCTCAGTTACGATAACTTAACATGACTAGATAGTACAGAGTCGAATTACAGCGGATATGTGCGAATTAGAGGCTGAATCGTGCGAAAATGAGCATAATTCGTGCAAAACGAGCAAAATTGTTCGTTGTGGTGTTGAATTGTGCTCAGATAGGATAACTTAACATAACTAGATAGTACAGAGTCGAATTACAGCCGATATGTGCGAATTAGAGGCTGAATCGTGCGAAAATGAGCATAATTCGTGCAAAACATGCAAAATTGTTCATTGTGGTGTTGAATTGTGCTCAGATAGGATAACTTAACATAACTAGATAGTACAGAGTCGAATCACAGCGGATATGTGCGAATTAGAGGCTGAATCGTGCGAAACTGAGCAAAATACGTTCATTTCGAGTAAAATTGTTCATTGTGGTGTTGAATTGTGCTCAGATAGGATAACTTAACATGACTAGATAGTACAGAGTCGAATTACAGCGGATATGTGCGAATTAGAGGCTGAATCGTGCGAAAATGAGCATAATTCGTGCAAAACGAGCAAAATTGTTCGTTGTGGTGTTGAATTGTGCTCAGATAGGATAACTTAACATAACTAGGTAGTACAGAGTCGAATTACAGCGGATATGTGCGAATTAGAGTCTGAAACGTGCGAAAATGAGCATAATTCGTTCAAAACCAGCAAAATTGTTCATTGTGGTGTTGAATTGTGCTCAGATACGATAACTTAACATGACTAGATAGTACAGAGTCGAATCACAGCGGATATGTGCGAATTAGAGGCTGAATCGATCGAAAATGAGCAAAATTCGTTCAAAACGAGCAAAATTCGTGCAAAACGAGCAAAATTGTTCATTGTGGTGTTGAATTGGGCTCAGTTGCGATAACTTAACATGACTAGATAGTACAGAGTCGAATTACAGCGGATATGTGCGAACTAGAGGCTGAATCGTGCGAAAATGAGCATAATTCGTGCAAAACGAGCAAAATTGTTCGTTGTGGTGTTGAATTGTGCTCAGATAGGATAACTTAACATAACTAGATAGTACAGAGTCGAATTACAGCGGATATGTGCGAATTAGAGGCTGAATCGTGCGAAAATGAGCATAATTCGTGCAAAACGAGCAAAATTGTTCGTTGTGGTGTTGAATTGTGCTCAGATAGGATAACTTAACATAACTAGGTAGTACAGAGTCGAATTAAAGCGGATATGTGCGAATTAGAGTCTGAAAGTGCGAAAATGAGCATAATTCGTGCAAAACGAGCAAAATTGTTCGTTGTGGTGTTGAATTGTGCTCAGATAGGATAACTTAACAGAACTAGGTAGTACAGAGTCGAATTACAGCGAATATGTGCGAATTAGAGGCTGAATCGTGCGAAAATGAGCATAATTCGTTCAAAACCAGCAAAATTGTTCATTGTGGTGTTGAATTGTGCTCAGTTACGATAACTTAACATGACTAGATAGTACAGAGTCGAATTACAGCGGATATGTGCGAATTAGAGGCTGAATCGTGCGAAAATGAGCATAATTCGTGCAAAACGAGCAAAATTGTTCGTTGTGGTGTTGAATTGTGCTCAGATAGGATAACTTAACATAACTAGATAGTACAGAGTCGAATTACAGCCGATATGTGCGAATTAGAGGCTGAATCGTGCGAAAATGAGCATAATTCGTGCAGAACATGCAAAATTGTTCATTGTGGTGTTGAATTGTGCTCAGATAGGATAACTTAACATAACTAGATAGTACAGAGTCGAATCACAGCGGATATGTGCGAATTAGAGGCTGAATCGTGCGAAACTGAGCAAAATACGTTCATTTCGAGTAAAATTGTTCATTGTGGTGTTGAATTGTGCTCAGATAGGATAACTTAACATGACTAGATAGTACAGAGTCGAATTACAGCGGATATGTGCGAATTAGAGGCTGAATCGTGCGAAAATGAGCATAATTCGTGCAAAACGAGCAAAATTGTTCGTTGTGGTGTTGAATTGTGCTCAGATAGGATAACTTAACATAACTAGATAGAACAGAGTCGAATTGCAGCGGATATGTGCGAATTAGAGGCTGAATCGTGCGAAAATGAGCATAATTCGTGCAAAACGAGCAAAATTGTTCGTTGTGGTGTTGAATTGTGCTCAGATAGGATAACTTAACATAACTAGATAGTACAGATTCGAATTACAGCGGATATGTGCGAATTAGAGGCTGAATCGTGCGAAAATGAGCATAATTCGTGCAAAACGAGCAAAATTGTTCGTTGTGGTGTTGAATTGTGCTCAGATAGGATAACTTAACATAACTAGGTAGTACAGAGTCGAATTACAGCGGATATGTGCGAATTAGAGTCTGAAACGTGCGAAAATGAGCATAATTCGTTCAAAACCAGCAAAATTGTTCATTGTGGTGTTGAATTGTGCTCAGATACGATAACTTAACATGACTAGATAGTACAGAGTCGAATCACAGCGGATATGTGCGAATTAGAGGCTGAATCGATCGAAAATGAGCAAAATTCGTTCAAAACGAGCAAAATTCGTGCAAAACGAGCAAAATTGTTCATTGTGGTGTTGAATTGGGCTCAGTTGCGATAACTTAACATGACTAGATAGTACAGAGTCGAATTACAGCGGATATGTGCGAACTAGAGGCTGAATCGTGCGAAAATGAGCATAATTCGTGCAAAACGAGCAAAATTGTTCGTTGTGGTGTTGAATTGTGCTCAGATAGGATAACTTAACATAACTAGGTAGTACAGAGTCGAATTACAGCGGATATGTGCGAATTAGAGGCTGAATCGTTCGAAAATGAGCTAAATTCGTTCAAAACGAGCAAAATTGTTCATTGTGGTGTTGAATTGTACTCAGATACGATAACTTAACATGACTAGATAGTACAGAGTCGAATTACAGCGGATATGTGCGAATTAGAGGCTGAATCGTGCGAAAATGAGCATAATTCGTGCAAAACGAGCAAAATTGTTCGTTGTGGTGTTGAATTGTGCTCAGATAGGATAACTTAACATAACTAGGTAGTACAGAGTCGAATTACAGCGGATATGTGCGAATTAGAGGCTGAATCGTGCGAAAATGAGCATAATTCGTTCAAGACCAGCAAAATTGTTCATTGTGGTATGAATTGTGCTCAGTTACGATAACTTAACATGACTAGATAGTACAGAGTCGAATTACAGCGGATATGTGCGAATTAGAGGCTGAATCGTGCGAAAATGAGCATAATTCGTGCAAAACGAGCAAAATTGTTCGTTGTGGTGTTGAATTGTGCTCAGATAGGATAACTTAACATAACTAAATAGTACAGAGTCGAATTACAGCGGATATGTGCGAATTAGAGGCTGAATCGTTCGAAAATAAGCTAAATTCGTTCAAAACGAGCAAAATTCGTGCAAAACGAGCAAAATTGTTCATTGTGGTGTTGAATTGTGCTCAGATAGGATAACTTAACATAACTAGATAGTACAGAGTCGAATCACAGCGGATATGTGCGAATTAGAGGCTGAATCGTGCGAAACTGAGCAAAATACGTTCATTTCGAGTAAAATTGTTCATTGTGGTGTTGAATTGTGCTCAGATAGGATAACTTAACATGACTAGATAGTACAGAGTCGAATTACAGCGGATATGTGCGAATTAGAGGCTGAATCGTGCGAAAATGGGCATAATTCGTGCAAAACGAGCAAAATTGTTCGTTGTGGTGTTGAATTGTGCTCAGATAGGATAACTTAACATAACTAGGTAGTACAGAGTCGAATTACAGCGGATATGTGCGAATTAGAGGCTGAATCGTTCGAAAATGAGCTAAATTCGTTCAAAACGAGCAAAATTGTTCATTGTGGTGTTGAATTGTGCTCAGATACGATAACTTAACATGACTAGATAGTACAGAGTCGAATTACAGCGGATATGTGCGAATTAGAGGCTGAATCGTTCGAAAATGAGCTAAATTCGTTCAAAACGAGCAAAATTCGTGCAAAACATGCAAAATTGTTCATTGTGGTGTTGAATTGTGCTCAGATAGGATAACTTAACATAACTAGATAGTACAGAGTCGAATCACAGCGGATATGTGCGAATTAGAGGCTGAATCGTGCGAAACTGAGCAAAATACGTTCATTTCGAGTAAAATTGTTCATTGTGGTGTTGAATTGTGCTCAGATAGGATAACTTAACATGACTAGATAGTACAGAGTCGAATTACAGCGGATATGTGCGAATTAGAGGCTGAATCG
Organism: Megachile rotundata; assembly: GCF_050947335.1. Taxonomy (NCBI): domain Eukaryota; kingdom Metazoa; phylum Arthropoda; class Insecta; order Hymenoptera; family Megachilidae; genus Megachile; species Megachile rotundata. The sequence continues at coordinate 41,959 of NW_027474222.1, read as the reverse complement.
TGCGAAAATGAGCATAATTCGTGCAAAACGAGCAAAATTGTTCGTTGTGGTGTTGAATTGTGCTCAGATAGGATAACTTAACGTAACTAGATAGTACAGATTCGAATTACAGCGGATATGTGTGAATTAGAGGCTGAATCGTGCGAAAATGAGCATAATTCGTGCAAAACGAGCAAAATTGTTCGTTGTGGTGTTGAATTGTGCTCAGATAGGATAACTTAACATAACTAGGTAGTACAGAGTCGAATTACAGCGGATATGTGCGAATTAGAGTCTGAAACGTGCGAAAATGAGCATAATTCGTTCAAAACCAGCAAAATTGTTCATTGCGGTGTTGAATTGTGCTCAGATACGATAACTTAACATGACTAGATAGTACAGAGTCGAATCACAGCGGATATGTGCGAATTAGAGGCTGAATCGATCGAAAATGAGCAAAATTCGTTCAAAACGAGCAAAATTCGTGCAAAACGAGCAAAATTGTTCATTGTGGTGTTGAATTGTGCTCAGATAGGATAACTTAACATAACTAGATAGTACAGAGTCGAATCACAGCGGATATGTGCGAATTAGGGGCGGAATCGTGCGAAACTGAGCAGAATACGTTCATTTCGAGCAAAATTGTTCATTGTGGTGTTGAATTGTGCTCAGATAGGATACCTTAACATAACTAGGTAGTACAGAGTCGAATTACAGCGGATATGTGCGAATTAGAGGCTGAATCGTGCGAAAATGAGCATAATTCGTTCAAAACCATAAAATTGTTCATTGTGGTGTTGAATTGTGCTCAGTTACGATAACTTAACATGACTAGATAGTACAGAGTCGAGTTACAGCGGATATGTGCGAATTAGAGGCTGAATCGTGCGAAAATGAGCATAATTCGTGCAAAACGAGCAAAATTGTTCGTTGTGGTGCTGAATTGTGCTCAGATAGGATAACTTAACATAACTAGGTAGTACAGAGTCGAATTACAGCGGATATGTGCGAATTAGAGGCTGAATCGTGCGAAAATGAGCATAATTCGTTCAAGACCAGCAAAATTGTTCATTGTGGTATGAATTGTGCTCAGTTACGATAACTTAACATGACTAGATAGTACAGAGTCGAATTACAGCGGATATGTGCGAATTAGAGGCTGAATCGTGCGAAAATGAGCATAATTCGTGCAAAACGAGCAAAATTGTTCGTTGTGGTGTTAAATTGTGCTCAGATAGGATAACTTAACATAACTAAATAGTACAGAGTCGAATTACAGCGGATATGTGCGAATTAGAGGCTGAATCGTTCGAAAATGAGCTAAATTCGTTCAAAACGAGCAAAATTCGTGCAAAACGAGCAAAATTGTTCATTGTGGTGTTGAATTGTGCTCAGATAGGATAACTTAACATAACTAGATAGTACAGAGTCGAATCACAGCGGATATGTGCGAATTAGAGGCTGAATCGTGCGAAACTGAGCAAAATACGTTCATTTCGAGTAAAATTGTTCATTGCGGTGTTGAATTGTGCTCAGATAGGATAACTTAACATGACTAGATAGTACAGAGTCGAATTACAGCGGATATGTGCGAATTAGAGGCTGAATCGTGCGAAAATGAGCATAATTCGTGCAAAACGAGCAAAATTGTTCGTTGTGGTGTTGAATTGTGCTCAGATAGGATAACTTAACATAACTAGATAGTACAGAGTCGAATTACAGCGGATATGTGCGAATTAGAGGCTGAATCGTGCGAAAATGAGCATAATTCGTGCAAAACGAGCCAAATTGTTCATTGTGATGTTAAATTGTGCTCAGAAAGGATAACTTAACATAACTAGATAGTACAGAGTCGAATTACAGCGGATATGTGCGAATTAGAGGCTGAACCGTGCGAAAATGAGCATAATTCGTTCAAAACGATCAAAATTGTTCATTGTGGTGTTGAATTGTGCTCAGTTACGATAACTTAACATGACTAGATAGTACAGAGTCGAATTACAGCGGATATGTGCGAATTAGAGGCTGAATCGTGCGAAAATGAGCATAATTCGTGCAAAACGAGCAAAATTGTTCGTTGTGGTGTTGAATTGTGCTCAGATAGGATAACTTAACATAACTAGATAGTACAGAGTCGAATTGCAGCGGATATGTGCGAATTAGAGGCTGAATCGTGCGAAAATGAGCATAATTCGTGCAAAACGAGCAAAATTGTTCGTTGTGGTGTTGAATTGTGCTCAGATAGGATAACTTAACATAACTAGATAGTACAGAGTCGAATTGCAGCGGATATGTGCGAATTAGAGGCTGAATCGTGCGAAAATGAGCATAATTCGTGCAAAACGAGCAAAATTGTTCGTTGTGGTGTTGAATTGTGCTCAGATAGGATAACTTAACATAACTAGATAGTACAGAGTCGAATTACAGCGGATATGTGCGAATTAGAGGCTGAATCGTGCGAAAATGAGCATAATTCGTGCAAAACGAGCCAAATTGTTCATTGTGATGTTAAATTGTGCTCAGAAAGGATAACTTAACATAACTAGATGGTACAGAGTCGAATTACAGCGGATATGTGCGAATTAGAGGCTGAACCGTGCGAAAATGAGCATAATTCGTTCAAAACGATCAAAATTGTTCATTGTGGTGTTGAATTGTGCTCAGTTACGATAACTTAACATGACTAGATAGTACAGAGTCGAATTACAGCGGATATGTGCGAATTAGAGGCTGAATCGTGCGAAAATGAGCATAATTCGTTCAAAACCAGCAAAATTGTTCATTGTGGTGTTGAATTGTGCTCAGTTACGATAACTTAACATGACTAGATAGTACAGAGTCGAATTACAGCGGATATGTGCGAATTAGAGGCTGAATCGTGCGAAAATGAGCATAATTCGTGCAAAACGAGCAAAATTGTTCGTTGTGGTGTTGAATTGTGCTCAGATAGGATAACTTAACATAACTAGATAGTACAGAGTCGAATTACAGCCGATATGTGCGAATTAGAGGCTGAATCGTGCGAAAATGAGCATAATTCGTGCAAAACATGCAAAATTGTTCATTGTGGTGTTGAATTGTGCTCAGATAGGATAACTTAACATAACTAGATAGTACAGAGTCGAATCACAGCGGATATGTGCGAATTAGAGGCTGAATCGTGCGAAACTGAGCATAATTCGTGCAAAACGAGCAAAATTGTTCGTTGTGGTGTTGAATTGTGCTCAGATAGGATAACTTAACATAACTAGGTAGTACAGAGTCGAATTACAGCGGATATGTGCGAATTAGAGTCTGAAACGAGCGAAAATGAGCATAATTCGTTCAAAACCAGCAAAATTGTTCATTGTGGTGTTGAATTGTGCTCAGATACGATAACTTAACATGACTAGATAGTACAGAGTCGAATCACAGCGGATATGTGCGAATTAGAGGCTGAATCGATCGAAAATGAGCAAAATTCGCTCAAAACGAGCAAAATTCGTGCAAAACGAGCAAAATTGTTCATTGTGGTGTTGAATTGGGCTCAGTTGCGATAACTTAACATGACTAGATAGTACAGAGTCGAATTACAGCGGATATGTGCGAACTAGAGGCTGAATCGTGCGAAAATGAGCATAATTCGTGCAAAACGAGCAAAATTGTTCGTTGTGGTGTTGAATTGTGCTCAGATAGGATAACTTAACATAACTAGATAGTACAGAGTCGAATTACAGCGGATATGTGCGAATTAGAGGCTGAATCGTGCGAAAATGAGCATAATTCGTGCAAAACGAGCAAAATTGTTCGTTGTGGTGTTGAATTGTGCTCAGATAGGATAACTTAACATAACTAGGTAGTACAGAGTCGAATTAAAGCGGATATGTGCGAATTAGAGTCTGAAAGTGCGAAAATGAGCATAATTCGTGCAAAACGAGCAAAATTGTTCGTTGTGGTGTTGAATTGTGCTCAGATAGGATAACTTAACAGAACTAGGTAGTACAGAGTCGAATTACAGCGAATATGTGCGAATTAGAGGCTGAATCGTGCGAAAATGAGCATAATTCGTTCAAAACCAGCAAAATTGTTCATTGTGGTGTTGAATTGTGCTCAGTTACGATAACTTAACATGACTAGATAGTACAGAGTCGAATTACAGCGGATATGTGCGAATTAGAGGCTGAATCGTGCGAAAATGAGCATAATTCGTGCAAAACGAGCAAAATTGTTCGTTGTGGTGTTGAATTGTGCTCAGATAGGATAACTTAACATAACTAGATAGTACAGAGTCGAATTACAGCCGATATGTGCGAATTAGAGGCTGAATCGTGCGAAAATGAGCATAATTCGTGCAGAACATGCAAAATTGTTCATTGTGGTGTTGAATTGTGCTCAGATAGGATAACTTAACATAACTAGATAGTACAGAGTCGAATCACAGCGGATATGTGCGAATTAGAGGCTGAATCGTGCGAAACTGAGCAAAATACGTTCATTTCGAGTAAAATTGTTCATTGTGGTGTTGAATTGTGCTCAGATAGGATAACTTAACATGACTAGATAGTACAGAGTCGAATTACAGCGGATATGTGCGAATTAGAGGCTGAATCGTGCGAAAATGAGCATAATTCGTGCAAAACGAGCAAAATTGTTCGTTGTGGTGTTGAATTGTGCTCAGATAGGATAACTTAACATAACTAGATAGAACAGAGTCGAATTGCAGCGGATATGTGCGAATTAGAGGCTGAATCGTGCGAAAATGAGCATAATTCGTGCAAAACGAGCAAAATTGTTCGTTGTGGTGTTGAATTGTGCTCAGATAGGATAACTTAACATAACTAGATAGTACAGATTCGAATTACAGCGGATATGTGCGAATTAGAGGCTGAATCGTGCGAAAATGAGCATAATTCGTGCAAAACGAGCAAAATTGTTCGTTGTGGTGTTGAATTGTGCTCAGATAGGATAACTTAACATAACTAGGTAGTACAGAGTCGAATTACAGCGGATATGTGCGAATTAGAGTCTGAAACGTGCGAAAATGAGCATAATTCGTTCAAAACCAGCAAAATTGTTCATTGTGGTGTTGAATTGTGCTCAGATACGATAACTTAACATGACTAGATAGTACAGAGTCGAATCACAGCGGATATGTGCGAATTAGAGGCTGAATCGATCGAAAATGAGCAAAATTCGTTCAAAACGAGCAAAATTCGTGCAAAACGAGCAAAATTGTTCATTGTGGTGTTGAATTGGGCTCAGTTGCGATAACTTAACATGACTAGATAGTACAGAGTCGAATTACAGCGGATATGTGCGAACTAGAGGCTGAATCGTGCGAAAATGAGCATAATTCGTGCAAAACGAGCAAAATTGTTCGTTGTGGTGTTGAATTGTGCTCAGATAGGATAACTTAACATAACTAGGTAGTACAGAGTCGAATTACAGCGGATATGTGCGAATTAGAGGCTGAATCGTTCGAAAATGAGCTAAATTCGTTCAAAACGAGCAAAATTGTTCATTGTGGTGTTGAATTGTACTCAGATACGATAACTTAACATGACTAGATAGTACAGAGTCGAATTACAGCGGATATGTGCGAATTAGAGGCTGAATCGTGCGAAAATGAGCATAATTCGTGCAAAACGAGCAAAATTGTTCGTTGTGGTGTTGAATTGTGCTCAGATAGGATAACTTAACATAACTAGGTAGTACAGAGTCGAATTACAGCGGATATGTGCGAATTAGAGGCTGAATCGTGCGAAAATGAGCATAATTCGTTCAAGACCAGCAAAATTGTTCATTGTGGTATGAATTGTGCTCAGTTACGATAACTTAACATGACTAGATAGTACAGAGTCGAATTACAGCGGATATGTGCGAATTAGAGGCTGAATCGTGCGAAAATGAGTATAATTCGTGCAAAACGAGCAAAATTGTTCGTTGTGGTGTTGAATTGTGCTCAGATAGGATAACTTAACATAACTAAATAGTACAGAGTCGAATTACAGCGGATATGTGCGAATTAGAGGCTGAATCGTTCGAAAATAAGCTAAATTCGTTCAAAACGAGCAAAATTCGTGCAAAACGAGCAAAATTGTTCATTGTGGTGTTGAATTGTGCTCAGATAGGATAACTTAACATAACTAGATAGTACAGAGTCGAATCACAGCGGATATGTGCGAATTAGAGGCTGAATCGTGCGAAACTGAGCAAAATACGTTCATTTCGAGTAAAATTGTTCATTGTGGTGTTGAATTGTGCTCAGATAGGATAACTTAACATGACTAGATAGTACAGAGTCGAATTACAGCGGATATGTGCGAATTAGAGGCTGAATCGTGCGAAAATGGGCATAATTCGTGCAAAACGAGCAAAATTGTTCGTTGTGGTGTTGAATTGTGCTCAGATAGGATAACTTAACATAACTAGGTAGTACAGAGTCGAATTGCAGCGGATATGTGCGAATTAGAGGCTGAATCGTTCGAAAATGAGCTAAATTCGTTCAAAACGAGCAAAATTGTTCATTGTGGTGTTGAATTGTGCTCAGATACGATAACTTAACATGACTAGATAGTACAGAGTCGAATTACAGCGGATATGTGCGAATTAGAGGCTGAATCGTTCGAAAATGAGCTAAATTCGTTCAAAACGAGCAAAATTCGTGCAAAACATGCAAAATTGTTCATTGTGGTGTTGAATTGTGCTCAGATAGGATAACTTAACATAACTAGATAGTACAGAGTCGAATCACAGCGGATATGTGCGAATTAGAGGCTGAATCGTGCGAAACTGAGCAAAATACGTTCATTTCGAGTAAAATTGTTCATTGTGGTGTTGAATTGTGCTCAGATAGGATAACTTAACATGACTAGATAGTACAGAGTCGAATTACAGCGGATATGTGCGAATTAGAGGCTGAATCGTGCGAAAATGAGCATAATTCGTGCAAAACGAGCAAAATTGTTCGTTGTGGTGTTGAATTGTGCTCAGATAGGATAACTTAACATAACTAGGTAGTACAGAGTCGAATTACAGCGGATATGTGCGAATTAGAGTCTGAAACGTGCGAAAATGAGCATAATTCGTTCAAAACCAGCAAAATTGTTCATTGCGGTGTTGAATTGTGCTCAGATACGATAACTTAACATGACTAGATAGTACAGAGTCGAATCACAGCGGATATGTGCGAATTAGAGGCTGAATCGATCGAAAATGAGCAAAATTCGTTCAAAACGAGCAAAATTCGTGCAAAACGAGCAAAATTGTTCATTGTGGTGTTGAATTGTGCTCAGATAGGATAACTTAACATAACTAGATAGTACAGAGTCGAATCACAGCGGATATGTGCGAATTAGGGGCGGAATCGTGCGAAACTGAGCAGAATACGTTCATTTCGAGCAAAATTGTTCATTGTGGTGTTGAATTGTGCTCAGATAGGATACCTTAACATAACTAGGTAGTACAGAGTCGAATTACAGCGGATATGTGCGAATTAGAGGCTGAATCGTGCGAAAATGAGCATAATTCGTTCAAAACCAGCAAAATTGTTCATTGTGGTATGAATTGTGCTCAGTTACGATAACTTAACATGACTAGATAGTACAGAGTCGAATTACAGCGGATATGTGCGAATTAGAGGCTGAATCGTGCGAAAATGAGCATAATTCGTGCAAAACGAGCAAAATTGTTCGTTGTGGTGTTGAATTGTGCTCAGATAGGATAACTTAACATAACTAAATAGTACAGAGTCGAATTACAGCGGATATGTGCGAATTAGAGGCTGAATCGTTCGAAAATGAGCTAAATTCGTTCAAAACGAGCAAAATTCGTGCAAAACGAGCAAAATTGTTCATTGTGGTGTTGAATTGTGCTCAGATAGGATAACTTAACATAACTAGATAGTACAGAGTCGAATCACAGCGGATATGTGCGAATTAGAGGCTGAATCGTGCGAAACTGAGCAAAATACGTTCATTTCGAGTAAAATTGTTCATTGCGGTGTTGAATTGTGCTCAGATAGGATAACTTAACATGACTAGATAGTACAGAGTCGAATTACAGCGGATATGTGCGAATTAGAGGCTGAATCGTGCGAAAATGAGCATAATTCGTGCAAAACGAGCAAAATTGTTCGTTGTGGTGTTGAATTGTGCTCAGATAGGATAACTTAACATAACTAGATAGTACAGAGTCGAATTACAGCGGATATGTGCGAATTAGAGGCTGAATCGTGCGAAAATGAGCATAATTCGTGCAAAACGAGCCAAATTGTTCATTGTGATGTTAAATTGTGCTCAGAAAGGATAACTTAACATAACTAGATAGTACAGAGTCGAATTACAGCGGATATGTGCGAATTAGAGGCTGAACCGTGCGAAAATGAGCATAATTCGTTCAAAACGATCAAAATTGTTCATTGTGGTGTTGAATTGTGCTCAGTTACGATAACTTAACATGACTAGATAGTACAGAGTCGAATTACAGCGGATATGTGCGAATTAGAGGCTGAATCGTGCGAAAATGAGCATAATTCGTGCAAAACGAGCAAAATTGTTCGTTGTGGTGTTGAATTGTGCTCAGATAGGATAACTTAACATAACTAGATAGTACAGAGTCGAATTGCAGCGGATATGTGCGAATTAGAGGCTGAATCGTGCGAAAATGAGCATAATTCGTGCAAAACGAGCAAAATTGTTCGTTGTGGTGTTGAATTGTGCTCAGATAGGATAACTTAACATAACTAGATAGTACAGAGTCGAATTACAGCGGATATGTGCGAATTAGAGGCTGAATCGTTCGAAAATGAGCTAAATTCGTTCAAAACGAGCAAAATTGTTCATTGTGGTGTTGAATTGTGCTCAGATAGGATAACTTAACATAACTAGATAGTACAGAGTCGAATTACAGCGGATATGTGCGAATTAGAGGCTGAATCGTGCGAAAATGAGCATAAGTCGTGCAAAACGAGCAAAATTGTTCTTTGTGGTGTTGAATTGTGCTCAGATAGGATAACTTAACATAACTAGATAGTACAGAGTCGAATTACAGCGGATATGTGCGAATTAGAGGCTGAATCGTTCGAAAATGAGCAAAATTCGTTCAAAACGAGCAAAATTCGTGCAAAACGAGCAAAATTGTTCAGTGTGGTGTTGAATTGTGCTCAGATAGGATAACTTAACATAACTAGATAGTACAGAGTCGAATTGCAGCGGATATGTGCGAATTAGAGGCTGAATCGTGCGAAAATGAGCATAATTCGTGCAAAACGAGCAAAATTGTTCGTTGTGGTGTTGAATTGTGCTCAGATAGGATAACTTAACATAACTAGATAGTACAGAGTCGAATTACAGCGGATATGTGCGAATTAGAGGCTGAATCGTGCGAAAATGAGCATAATTCGTTCAAAGCGATCAAAATTGTTCATTGTGGTGTTGAATTGTGCTCAGTTACGATAACTTAACATGACTAGATAGTACAGAGTCGAATTAAAGCGGATGTGTGCGAATTAGAGGCTGAATCGTGCGAAAATGAGCATAATTCGTTCAAAACCAGCAAAATTGTTCATTGTGGTGTTGAATTGTGCTCAGTTACGATAACTTAACATGACTAGATAGTACAGAGTCGAATTACAGCGGATATGTGCGAATTAGAGGCTGAATCGTGCGAAAATGAGCATAATTCGTGCAAAACGAGCAAAATTGTTCGTTGTAGTGCTGAATTGTGCTCAGATAGGATAACTTAACATAACTAGATAGTACAGAGTCGAATTACAGCGGATATGTGCGAATTAGAGGCTGAATCGTGCGAAAATGAGCATAATTCGTTCAAAACGAGCAAAATTGTTCATTGTGATGTTGAATTGTGCTCAGTTACGATAACGTATCATGACTAGATAGTACAGAGTCGAATTACAGCGGATATGTGCGAATTAGAGGCTGAATCGTGCGAAAATGAGCATAATTCGTTCAAAACGGGCAAAATTGTTCATTGTGGTGTTGAATTGTGCTCAGATAGGATAACTTAACATAACTAGATAGTACAGAGTCGAATTACAGCGGATATGTGCGAATTAGAGGCTGAATCGTGCGAAAATGAGCATAATTCGTTCAAAACGATCAAAATTGTTCATTGTGGTGTTGAATTGTGCTCAGTTACGATAACTTAACATGACTAGATAGTACAGAGTCGAATTACAGCGGATATGTGCGAATTAGAGGCTGAATCGTGCGAAAATGAGCATAATTCGTTCAAAACGGGCAAAATTGTTCATTGTGGTGTTGAATTGTGCTCAGATAGGATAACTTAACATAACTAGATAGTACAGAGTCGAATTACAGCGGATATGTGCGAATTAGAGGCTGAATCGTGCGAAAATGAGCATAATTCGTTCAAAACGAGCAAAATTGTTCATTGTGATGTTGAATTGTGCTCAGTTACGATAACTTAACATGACTAGATAGTACAGAGTCGAATTACAGCGGATATGTGCGAATTAGAGGCTGAATCGTGCGAAACTCAGCAAAATACGTTCATTTCGAGTAAAATTGTTCATTGTGGTGTTGAATTGTGCTCAGATAGGATAACTTAACATGACTAGATAGTACAGAGTCGAATTACAGCGGATATGTGCGAATTAGAGGCTGAATCGTGCGAAAATGAGCATAATTCGTGCAAAACGAGCAAAATTGTTCATTGTGGTGTTGAATTGTGCTCAGTTACGATAACTTAACATGACTAGATAGTACAGAGTCGAATTACAGCGGATATGTGCGAATTAGAGGCTGAATCGTGCGAAAATGAGCATAATTCGTGCAAAACGAGCAAAATTGTTCGTTGTGGTGCTGAATTGTGCTCAGATAGGATAACTTAACATAACTAGGTAGTACAGAGTCGAATTACAGCGGATATGTGCGAATTAGAGGCTGAATCGTTCGAAAATGAGCTAAATTCGTTCAAAACGAGCAAAATTCGTGCAAAACGAGCAAAATTGTTCATTGTGGTGTTGAATTGTGCTCAGATAGGATAACTTAACATAACTAGATAGTACAGAGTCGAATCACAGCGGATATGTGCGAATTAGAGGCTGAATCGTGCGAAACTCAGCAAAATACGTTCATTTCGAGTAAAATTGTTCATTGTGGTGTTGAATTGTGCTCAGATAGGATAACTTAACATGACTAGATAGTACAGAGTCGAATTACAGCGGATATGTGCGAATTAGAGGCTGAATCGTGCGAAAATGAGCATAATTCGTGCAAAACGAGCAAAATTGTTCGTTGTGGTGTTGAATTGTGCTCAGATAGGATAACATTAACATAACTAGATAGTACAGAGTCGAATTACAGCGGATATGTGCGAATTAGAGGCTGAATCGTTCGAAAATGAGCTAAATTCGTTCAAAACGAGCAAAATTGTTCATTGTGGTGTTGAATTGTGCTCAGATAGGATAACTTAACATAACTAGATAGTACAGAGTCGAATTACAGCGGATATGTGCGAATTAGAGGCTGAATCGTGCGAAAATGAGCATAAGTCGTGCAAAACGAGCAAAATTGTTCATTGTGGTGTTGAATTGTGCTCAGATAGGATAACTTAACATAACTAGATAGTACAGAGTCGAATTACAGCGGATATGTGCGAATTAGAGGCTGAATCGTTCGAAAATGCGCAAAATTCGTTCAAAACGAGCAAAATTCGTGCAAAACGAGCAAAATTGTTCAGTGTGGTGTTGAATTGTGCTCAGATAGGATAACTTAACATAACTAGATAGTACAGAGTCGAATTGCAGCGGATATGTGCGAATTAGAGGCTGAATCGTGCGAAAATGAGCATAATTCGTGCAAAACGAGCAAAATTGTTCATTGTGGTGTTGAATTGTGCTCAGTTACGATAACTTAACATGACTAGATAGTACAGAGTCGAATTACAGCGGATATGTGCGAATTAGAGGCTGAATCGTGCGAAAATGAGCATAATTCGTGCAAAACGAGCAAAATTGTTCGTTGTGGTGTTGAATTGTGCTCAGATAGGATAACTTAACATAACTAGATAGTACAGAGTCGAATTGCAGCGGATATGTGCGAATTAAAGGCTGAATCGTGCGAAAATGAGCATAATTCGTGCAAAACGAGCAAAATTGTTCGTTGTGGTGTTGAATTGTGCTCAGATAGGATAACATTAACATAACTAGATAGTACAGAGTCGAATTACAGCGGATATGTGCGAATTAGAGGCTGAATCGTTCGAAAATGAGCTAAATTCGTTCAAAACGAGCAAAATTGTTCATTGTGGTGTTGAATTGTGCTCAGATAGGATAACTTAACATAACTAGATAGTACAGAGTCGAATTACAGCGGATATGTGCGAATTAGAGGCTGAATCGTGCGAAAATGAGCATAAGTCGTGCAAAACGAGCAAAATTGTTCATTGTGGTGTTGAATTGTGCTCAGATAGGATAACTTAACATAACTAGATAGTACAGAGTCGAATTACAGCGGATATGTGCGAATTAGAGGCTGAATCGTTCGAAAATGCGCAAAATTCGTTCAAAACGAGCAAAATTCGTGCAAAACGAGCAAAATTGTTCAGTGTGGTGTTGAATTGTGCTCAGATAGGATAACTTAACATAACTAGATAGTACAGAGTCGAATTGCAGCGGATATGTGCGAATTAGAGGCTGAATCGTGCGAAAATGAGCATAATTCGTGCAAAACGAGCAAAATTGTTCGTTGTGGTGTTGAATTGTGCTCAGATAGGATAACTTAACATAACTAGATAGTACAGAGTCGAATTACAGCGGATATGTGCGAATTAGAGGCTGAATCGTGCGAAAATGAGCATAATTCGTTCAAAACGAGCAAAATTGTTCATTGTGATGTTGAATTGTGCTCAGTTACGATTACGTATCATGACTAGATAGTACAGAGTCGAATTACAGCGGATATGTGCGAATTAGAGGCTGAATCGTGCGAAAATGAGCATAATTCGTGCAAAACGAGCAAAATTGTTCGTTGTGGTGTTGAATTGTGCTCAGATAGGATAACTTAACATAACTAGATAGTACAGAGTCGAATTGCAGCGGATATGTGCGAATTAGAGGCTGAATCGTGCGAAAATGAGCATAATTCGTGCAAAACGAGCAAAATTGTTCGTTGTGGTGTTGAATTGTGCTCAGATAGGATAACTTAACATAACTAGATAGTACAGAGTCGAATTACAGCGGATATGTGCGAATTAGAGGCTGAATCGTTCGAAAATGAGCTAAATTCGTTCAAAACGAGCAAAATTGTTCATTGTGGTGTTGAATTGTGCTCAGATAGGATAACTTAACATAACTAGATAGTACAGAGTCGAATTACAGCGGATATGTGCGAATTAGAGGCTGAATCGTGCGAAAATGAGCATAAGTCGTGCAAAACGAGCAAAATTGTTCATTGTGGTGTTGAATTGTGCTCAGATAGGATAACTTAACATAACTAGATAGTACAGAGTCGAATTACAGCGGATATGTGCGAATTAGAGGCTGAATCGTTCGAAAATGAGCAAAATTCGTTCAAAACGAGCAAAATTCGTGCAAAACGAGCAAAATTGTTCAGTGTGGTGTTGAATTGTGCTCAGATAGGATAACTTAACATAACTAGATAGTACAGAGTCGAATTGCAGCGGATATGTGCGAATTAGAGGCTGAATCGTGCGAAAATGAGCATAATTCGTGCAAAACGAGCAAAATTGTTCGTTGTGGTGTTGAATTGTGCTCAGATAGGATAACTTAACATAACTAGATAGTACAGAGTCGAATTACAGCGGATATGTGCGAATTAGAGGCTGAATCGTTCGAAAATGAGCTAAATTCGTTCAAAACGAGCAAAATTCGTGCAAAACATGCAAAATTGTTCATTGTGGTGTTGAATTGTGCTCAGATAGGATAACTTAACATAACTAGATAGTACAGAGTCGAATCACAGCGGATATGTGCGAATTAGAGGCTGAATCGTGCGAAACTGAGCAAAATACGTTCATTTCGAGTAAAATTGTTCATTGTGGTGTTGAATTGTGCTCAGATAGGATAACTTAACATGACTAGATAGTACAGAGTCGAATTACAGCGGATATGTGCGAATTAGAGGCTGAATCGTGCGAAAATGAGCATAATTCGTGCAAAACGAGCAAAATTGTTCGTTGTGGTGTTGAATTGTGCTCAGATAGGATAACTTAACATAACTAGATAGTACAGATTCGAATTACAGCGGATATGTGTGAATTAGAGGCTGAATCGTGCGAAAATGAGCATAATTCGTGCAAAACGAGCAAAATTGTTCGTTGTGGTGTTGAATTGTGCTCAGATAGGATAACTTAACATAACTAGGTAGTACAGAGTCGAATTACAGCGGATATGTGCGAATTAGAGTCTGAAACGTGCGAAAATGAGCATAATTCGTTCAAAACCAGCAAAATTGTTCATTGCGGTGTTGAATTGTGCTCAGATACGATAACTTAACATGACTAGATAGTACAGAGTCGAATTACAGCGGATATGTGCGAATTAGAGGCTGAATCGTGCGAAAATGAGCATAATTCGTGCAAAACGAGCAAAATTGTTCGTTGTGGTGCTGAATTGTGCTCAGATAGGATAACTTAACATAACTAGGTAGTACAGAGTCGAATTACAGCGGATATGTGCGAATTAGAGGCTGAATCGTGCGAAAATGAGCATAATTCGTTCAAGACCAGCAAAATTGTTCATTGTGGTATGAATTGTGCTCAGTTACGATAACTTAACATGACTAGATAGTACAGAGTCGAATTACAGCGGATATGTGCGAATTAGAGGCTGAATCGTGCGAAAATGAGCATAATTCGTGCAAAACGAGCAAAATTGTTCGTTGTGGTGTTGAATTGTGCTCAGATAGGATAACTTAACATAACTAAATAGTACAGAGTCGAATTACAGCGGATATGTGCGAATTAGAGGCTGAATCGTTCGAAAATGAGCTAAATTCGTTCAAAACGAGCAAAATTCGTGCAAAACGAGCAAAATTGTTCATTGTGGTGTTGAATTGTGCTCAGATAGGATAACTTAACATAACTAGATAGTACAGAGTCGAATCACAGCGGATATGTGCGAATTAGAGGCTGAATCGTGCGAAACTGAGCAAAATACGTTCATTTCGAGTAAAATTGTTCATTGCGGTGTTGAATTGTGCTCAGATAGGATAACTTAACATGACTAGATAGTACAGAGTCGAATTACAGCGGATATGTGCGAATTAGAGGCTGAATCGTGCGAAAATGAGCATAATTCGTGCAAAACGAGCAAAATTGTTCGTTGTGGTGTTGAATTGTGCTCAGATAGGATAACTTAACATAACTAGATAGTACAGAGTCGAATTACAGCGGATATGTGCGAATTAGAGGCTGAATCGTGCGAAAATGAGCATAATTCGTGCAAAACGAGCCAAATTGTTCATTGTGATGTTAAATTGTGCTCAGAAAGGATAACTTAACATAACTAGATAGTACAGAGTCGAATTACAGCGGATATGTGCGAATTAGAGGCTGAACCGTGCGAAAATGAGCATAATTCGTTCAAAACGATCAAAATTGTTCATTGTGGTGTTGAATTGTGCTCAGTTACGATAACTTAACATGACTAGATAGTACAGAGTCGAATTACAGCGGATATGTGCGAATTAGAGGCTGAATCGTGCGAAAATGAGCATAATTCGTGCAAAACGAGCAAAATTGTTCGTTGTGGTGTTGAATTGTGCTCAGATAGGATAACTTAACATAACTAGATAGTACAGAGTCGAATTGCAGCGGATATGTGCGAATTAGAGGCTGAATCGTGCGAAAATGAGCATAATTCGTGCAAAACGAGCAAAATTGTTCGTTGTGGTGTTGAATTGTGCTCAGATAGGATAACTTAACATAACTAGATAGTACAGAGTCGAATTACAGCGGATATGTGCGAATTAGAGGCTGAATCGTTCGAAAATGAGCTAAATTCGTTCAAACCGAGCAAAATTGTTCATTGTGGTGTTGAATTGTGCTCAGATAGGATAACTTAACATAACTAGATAGTACAGAGTCGAATTACAGCGGATATGTGCGAATTAGAGGCTGAATCGTGCGAAAATGAGCATAAGTCGTGCAAAACGAGCAAAATTGTTCTTTGTGGTGTTGAATTGTGCTCAGATAGGATAACTTAACATAACTAGATAGTACAGAGTCGAATTACAGCGGATATGTGCGAATTAGAGGCTGAATCGTTCGAAAATGAGCAAAATTCGTTCAAAACGAGCAAAATTCGTGCAAAACGAGCAAAATTGTTCAGTGTGGTGTTGAATTGTGCTCAGATAGGATAACTTAACATAACTAGATAGTACAGAGTCGAATTACAGCGGATATGTGCGAATTAGAGGCTGAATCGTGCGAAAATGAGCATAAGTCGTGCAAAACGAGCAAAATTGTTCATTGTGGTGTTGAATTGTGCTCAGATAGGATAACTTAACATAACTAGATAGTACAGAGTCGAATTACAGCGGATATGTGCGAATTAGAGGCTGAATCGTTCGAAAATGAGCAAAATTCGTTCAAAACGAGCAAAATTCGTGCAAAACGAGCAAAATTGTTCAGTGTGGTGTTGAATTGTGCTCAGATAGGATAACTTAACATAACTAGATAGTACAGAGTCGAATTGCAGCGGATATGTGCGAATTAGAGGCTGAATCGTGCGAAAATGAGCATAATTCGTGCAAAACGAGCAAAATTGTTCGTTGTGGTGTTGAATTGTGCTCAGATAGGATAACTTAACATAACTAGATAGTACAGAGTCGAATTACAGCGGATATGTGCGAATTAGAGGCTGAATCGTTCGAAAATGAGCTAAATTCGTTCAAAACGAGCAAAATTGTTCATTGTGGTGTTGAATTGTGCTCAGATAGGATAACTTAACATAACTAGATAGTACAGAGTCGAATTACAGCGGATATGTGCGAATTAGAGGCTGAATCGTGCGAAAATGAGCATAAGTCGTGCAAAACGAGCAAAATTGTTCATTGTGGTGTTGAATTGTGCTCAGATAGGATAACTTAACATAACTAGATAGTACAGAGTCGAATTACAGCGGATATGTGCGAATTAGAGGCTGAATCGTTCGAAAATGAGCAAAATTCGTTCAAAACGAGCAAAATTCGTGCAAAACGAGCAAAATTGTTCAGTGTGGTGTTGAATTGTGCTCAGATAGGATAACTTAACATAACTAGATAGTACAGAGTCGAATTGCAGCGGATATGTGCGAATTAGAGGCTGAATCGTGCGAAAATGAGCATAATTCGTGCAAAACGAGCAAAATTGTTCGTTGTGGTGTTGAATTGTGCTCAGATAGGATAACTTAACATAACTAGATAGTACAGAGTCGAATTACAGCGGATATGTGCGAATTAGAGGCTGAATCGTTCGAAAATGAGCTAAATTCGTTCAAAACGAGCAAAATTCGTGCAAAACATGCAAAATTGTTCATTGTGGTGTTGAATTGTGCTCAGATAGGATAACTTAACATAACTAGATAGTACAGAGTCGAATCACAGCGGATATGTGCGAATTAGAGGCTGAATCGTGCGAAACTGAGCAAAATACGTTCATTTCGAGTAAAATTGTTCATTGTGGTGTTGAATTGTGCTCAGATAGGATAACTTAACATGACTAGATAGTACAGAGTCGAATTACAGCGGATATGTGCGAATTAGAGGCTGAATCGTGCGAAAATGAGCATAATTCGTGCAAAACGAGCAAAATTGTTCGTTGTGGTGTTGAATTGTGCTCAGATAGGATAACTTAACATAACTAGATAGTACAGATTCGAATTACAGCGGATATGTGTGAATTAGAGGCTGAATCGTGCGAAAATGAGCATAATTCGTGCAAAACGAGCAAAATTGTTCGTTGTGGTGTTGAATTGTGCTCAGATAGGATAACTTAACATAACTAGGTAGTACAGAGTCGAATTACAGCGGATATGTGCGAATTAGAGTCTGAAACGTGCGAAAATGAGCATAATTCGTTCAAAACCAGCAAAATTGTTCATTGCGGTGTTGAATTGTGCTCAGATACGATAACTTAACATGACTAGATAGTACAGAGTCGAATTACAGCGGATATGTGCGAATTAGAGGCTGAATCGTGCGAAAATGAGCATAATTCGTGCAAAACGAGCAAAATTGTTCGTTGTGGTGCTGAATTGTGCTCAGATAGGATAACTTAACATAACTAGGTAGTACAGAGTCGAATTACAGCGGATATGTGCGAATTAGAGGCTGAATCGTGCGAAAATGAGCATAATTCGTTCAAGACCAGCAAAATTGTTCATTGTGGTATGAATTGTGCTCAGTTACGATAACTTAACATGACTAGATAGTACAGAGTCGAATTACAGCGGATATGTGCGAATTAGAGGCTGAATCGTGCGAAAATGAGCATAATTCGTGCAAAACGAGCAAAATTGTTCGTTGTGGTGTTGAATTGTGCTCAGATAGGATAACTTAACATAACTAAATAGTACAGAGTCGAATTACAGCGGATATGTGCGAATTAGAGGCTGAATCGTTCGAAAATGAGCTAAATTCGTTCAAAACGAGCAAAATTCGTGCAAAACGAGCAAAATTGTTCATTGTGGTGTTGAATTGTGCTCAGATAGGATAACTTAACATAACTAGATAGTACAGAGTCGAATCACAGCGGATATGTGCGAATTAGAGGCTGAATCGTGCGAAACTGAGCAAAATACGTTCATTTCGAGTAAAATTGTTCATTGCGGTGTTGAATTGTGCTCAGATAGGATAACTTAACATAACTAGATAGTACAGAGTCGAATTACAGCGGATATGTGCGAATTAGAGGCTGAATCGTGCGAAAATGAGCATAATTCGTGCAAAACGAGCAAAATTGTTCGTTGTGGTGTTGAATTGTGCTCAGATAGGATAACTTAACATAACTAGATAGTACAGAGTCGAATTACAGCGGATATGTGCGAATTAGAGGCTGAATCGTGCGAAAATGAGCATAATTCGTTCAAAACGATCAAAATTGTTCATTGTGGTGTTGAATTGTGCTCAGTTACGATAACTTAACATGACTAGATAGTACAGAGTCGAATTACAGCGGATATGTGCGAATTAGAGGCTGAATCGTGCGAAAATGAGCATAATTCGTGCAAAACGAGCAAAATTGTTCGTTGTGGTGTTGAATTGTGCTCAGATAGGATAACTTAACATAACTAGATAGTACAGAGTCGAATTACAGCGGATATGTGCGAATTAGAGGCTGAATCGTTCGAAAATGAGCAAAATTCGTTCAAAACGAGCAAAATTCGTGCAAAACGAGCAAAATTGTTCAGTGTGGTGTTGAATTGTGCTCAGATAGGATAACTTAACATAACTAGATAGTACAGAGTCCAATTGCAGCGGATATGTGCGAATTAGAGGCTGAATCGTGCGAAAATGAGCATAATTCGTGCAAAACGAGCAAAATTGTTCGTTGTGGTGTTGAATTGTGCTCAGATAGGATAACTTAACATAACTAGATAGTACAGAGTCGAATTGCAGCGGATATGTGCGAATTAGAGGCTGAATCGTGCGAAAATGAGCATAATTCGTGCAAAACGAGCAAAATTGTTCGTTGTGGTGTTGAATTGTGCTCAGATAGGATAACTTAACATAACTAGATAGTACAGAGTCGAATTACAGCGGATATGTGCGAATTAGAGGCTGAATCGTTCGAAAATGAGCTAAATTCGTTCAAAACGAGCAAAATTGTTCATTGTGGTGTTGAATTGTGCTCAGATAGGATAACCTAACATAACTAGATAGTACAGAGTCGAATTACAGCGGATATGTGCGAATTAGAGGCTGAATCGTGCGAAAATGAGCATAAGTCGTGCAAAACGAGCAAAATTGTTCATTGTGGTGTTGAATTGTGCTCAGATAGGATAACTTAACATAACTAGATAGTACAGAGTCGAATTACAGCGGATATGTGCGAATTAGAGGCTGAATCGTTCGAAAATGAGCAAAATTCGTTCAAAACGAGCAAAATTCGTGCAAAACGAGCAAAATTGTTCAGTGTGGTGTTGAATTGTGCTCAGATAGGATAACTTAACATAACTAGATAGTACAGAGTCCAATTGCAGCGGATATGTGCGAATTAGAGGCTGAATCGTGCGAAAATGAGCATAATTCGTGCAAAACGAGCAAAATTGTTCGTTGTGGTGTTGAATTGTGCTCAGATAGGATAACTTAACATAACTAGATAGTACAGAGTCGAATTACAGCGGATATGTGCGAATTAGAGGCTGAATCGTGCGAAAATGAGCATAATTCGTTCAAAGCGATCAAAATTGTTCATTGTGGTGTTGAATTGTGCTCAGTTACGATAACTTAACATGACTAGATAGTACAGAGTCGAATTAAAGCGGATGTGTGCGAATTAGAGGCTGAATCGTGCGAAAATGAGCATAATTCGTTCAAAACCAGCAAAATTGTTCATTGTGGTGTTGAATTGTGCTCAGTTACGATAACTTAACATGACTAGATAGTACAGAGTCGAATTACAGCGGATATGTGCGAATTAGAGGCTGAATCGTGCGAAAATGAGCATAATTCGTGCAAAACGAGCAAAATTGTTCGTTGTAGTGCTGAATTGTGCTCAGATAGGATAACTTAACATAACTAGATAGTACAGAGTCGAATTACAGCGGATATGTGCGAATTAGAGGCTGAATCGTGCGAAAATGAGCATAATTCGTGCAAAACGAGCAAAATTGTTCGTTGTGGTGTTGAATTGTGCTCAGATAGGATAACTTAACATAACTAGATAGTACAGAGTCGAATTACAGCGGATATGTGCGAATTAGAGGCTGAATCGTTCGAAAATGAGCTAAATTCGTTCAAAACGAGCAAAATTGTTCATTGTGGTGTTGAATTGTGCTCAGATAGGATAACCTAACATAACTAGATAGTACAGAGTCGAATTACAGCGGATATGTGCGAATTAGAGGCTGAATCGTGCGAAAATGAGCATAAGTCGTGCAAAACGAGCAAAATTGTTCATTGTGGTGTTGAATTGTGCTCAGATAGGATAACTTAACATAACTAGATAGTACAGAGTCGAATTACAGCGGATATGTGCGAATTAGAGGCTGAATCGTTCGAAAATGAGCAAAATTCGTTCAAAACGAGCAAAATTCGTGCAAAACGAGCAAAATTGTTCAGTGTGGTGTTGAATTGTGCTCAGATAGGATAACTTAACATAACTAGATAGTACAGAGTCCAATTGCAGCGGATATGTGCGAATTAGAGGCTGAATCGTGCGAAAATGAGCATAATTCGTGCAAAACGAGCAAAATTGTTCGTTGTGGTGTTGAATTGTGCTCAGATAGGATAACTTAACATAACTAGATAGTACAGAGTCGAATTACAGCGGATATGTGCGAATTAGAGGCTGAATCGTGCGAAAATGAGCATAATTCGTTCAAAGCGATCAAAATTGTTCATTGTGGTGTTGAATTGTGCTCAGTTACGATAACTTAACATGACTAGATAGTACAGAGTCGAATTAAAGCGGATGTGTGCGAATTAGAGGCTGAATCGTGCGAAAATGAGCATAATTCGTTCAAAACCAGCAAAATTGTTCATTGTGGTGTTGAATTGTGCTCAGTTACGATAACTTAACATGACTAGATAGTACAGAGTCGAATTACAGCGGATATGTGCGAATTAGAGGCTGAATCGTGCGAAAATGAGCATAATTCGTGCAAAACGAGCAAAATTGTTCGTTGTAGTGCTGAATTGTGCTCAGATAGGATAACTTAACATAACTAGATAGTACAGAGTCGAATTACAGCGGATATGTGCGAATTAGAGGCTGAATCGTGCGAAAATGAGCATAATTCGTTCAAAACGAGCAAAATTGTTCATTGTGATGTTGAATTGTGCTCAGTTACGATAACGTATCATGACTAGATAGTACAGAGTCGAATTACAGCGGATATGTGCGAATTAGAGGCTGAATCGTGCGAAAATGAGCATAATTCGTTCAAAACGGGCAAAATTGTTCATTGTGGTGTTGAATTGTGCTCAGATAGGATAACTTAACATAACTAGATAGTACAGAGTCGAATTACAGCGGATATGTGCGAATTAGAGGCTGAATCGTGCGAAAATGAGCATAATTCGTTCAAAACGATCAAAATTGTTCATTGTGGTGTTGAATTGTGCTCAGTTACGATAACTTAACATGACTAGATAGTACAGAGTCGAATTACAGCGGATATGTGCGAATTAGAGGCTGAATCGTGCGAAAATGAGCATAATTCGTTCAAAACGGGCAAAATTGTTCATTGTGGTGTTGAATTGTGCTCAGATAGGATAACTTAACATAACTAGATAGTACAGAGTCGAATTACAGCGGATATGTGCGAATTAGAGGCTGAATCGTGCGAAAATGAGCATAATTCGTTCAAAACGAGCAAAATTGTTCATTGTGATGTTGAATTGTGCTCAGTTACGATAACTTAACATGACTAGATAGTACAGAGTCGAATTACAGCGGATATGTGCGAATTAGAGGCTGAATCGTGCGAAAATGAGCATAATTCGTTCAAAACCAGCAAAATTGTTCATTGTGGTGTTGAATTGTGCTCAGATAGGATACCTTAACATAACTAGGTAGTACAGAGTCGAATTACAGCGGATATGTGCGAATTAGAGGCTGAATCGTGCGAAAACGAGCATAATTCGTTCAAAACGATCAAAATTGTTCATTGTGGTGTTGAATTGTGCTCAGTTACGATAACTTAACATGACTAGATAGTACAGAGTCGAATTACAGCGGATATGTGCGAATTAGAGGCTGAATCGTGCGAAAATGAGCATAATTCGTGCAAAACGAGCAAAATTGTTCGTTGTGGTGTTGAATTGTGCTCAGATAGGATAACTTAACATAACTAAATAGTACAGAGTCGAATTACAGCGGATATGTGCGAATTAGAGGCTGAATCGTTCGAAAATAAGCTAAATTCGTTCAAAACGAGCAAAATTCGTGCAAAACGAGCAAAATTGTTCATTGTGGTGTTGAATTGTGCTCAGATAGGATAACTTAACATAACTAGATAGTACAGAGTCGAATCACAGCGGATATGTGCGAATTAGAGGCTGAATCGTGCGAAACTGAGCAAAATACGTTCATTTCGAGTAAAATTGTTCATTGTGGTGTTGAATTGTGCTCAGATAGGATAACTTAACATGACTAGATAGTACAGAGTCGAATTACAGCGGATATGTGCGAATTAGAGGCTGAATCGTGCGAAAATGAGCATAATTCGTTCAAAACCAGCAAAATTGTTCATTGTGGTGTTGAATTGTGCTCAGTTACGATAACTTAACATGACTAGATAGTACAGAGTCGAATTACAGCGGATATGTGCGAATTAGAGGCTGAATCGTGCGAAAATGAGCATAATTCGTGCAAAACGAGCAAAATTGTTCGTTGTGGTGCTGAATTGTGCTCAGATAGGATAACTTAACATAACTAGGTAGTACAGAGTCGAATTACAGCGGATATGTGCGAATTAGAGGCTGAATCGTTCGAAAATGAGCTAAATTCGTTCAAAACGAGCAAAATTCGTGCAAAACGAGCAAAATTGTTCATTGTGGTGTTGAATTGTGCTCAGATAGGATAACTTAACATAACTAGATAGTACAGAGTCGAATCACAGCGGATATGTGCGAATTAGAGGCTGAATCGTGCGAAACTCAGCAAAATACGTTCATTTCGAGTAAAATTGTTCATTGTGGTGTTGAATTGTGCTCAGATAGGATAACTTAACATGACTAGATAGTACAGAGTCGAATTACAGCGGATATGTGCGAATTAGAGGCTGAATCGTGCGAAAATGAGCATAATTCGTGCAAAACGAGCAAAATTGTTCGTTGTGGTGTTGAATTGTGCTCAGATAGGATAACTTAACATAACTAGATAGTACAGAGTCGAATTGCAGCGGATATGTGCGAATTAGAGGCTGAATCGTGCGAAAATGAGCATAATTCGTGCAAAACGAGCAAAATTGTTCGTTGTGGTGTTGAATTGTGCTCAGATAGGATAACTTAACATAACTAGATAGTACAGAGTCGAATTACAGCGGATATGTGCGAATTAGAGGCTGAATCGTTCGAAAATGAGCTAAATTCGTTCAAAACGAGCAAAATTGTTCATTGTGGTGTTGAATTGTGCTCAGATAGGATAACTTAACATAACTAGATAGTACAGAGTCGAATTACAGCGGATATGTGCGAATTAGAGGCTGAATCGTGCGAAAATGAGCATAAGTCGTGCAAAACGAGCAAAATTGTTCTTTGTGGTGTTGAATTGTGCTCAGATAGGATAACTTAACATAACTAGATAGTACAGAGTCGAATTACAGCGGATATGTGCGAATTAGAGGCTGAATCGTTCGAAAATGAGCAAAATTCGTTCAAAACGAGCAAAATTCGTGCAAAACGAGCAAAATTGTTCAGTGTGGTGTTGAATTGTGCTCAGATAGGATAACTTAACATAACTAGATAGTACAGAGTCGAATTGCAGCGGATATGTGCGAATTAGAGGCTGAATCGTGCGAAAATGAGCATAATTCGTGCAAAACGAGCAAAATTGTTCGTTGTGGTGTTGAATTGTGCTCAGATAGGATAACTTAACATAACTAGATAGTACAGAGTCGAATTGCAGCGGATATGTGCGAATTAGAGGCTGAATCGTGCGAAAATGAGCATAATTCGTGCAAAACGAGCAAAATTGTTCGTTGTGGTGTTGAATTGTGCTCAGATAGGATAACTTAACATAACTAGATAGTACAGAGTCGAATTACAGCGGATATGTGCGAATTAGAGGCTGAATCGTTCGAAAATGAGCTAAATTCGTTCAAAACGAGCAAAATTGTTCATTGTGGTGTTGAATTGTGCTCAGATAGGATAACTTAACATAACTAGATAGTACAGAGTCGAATTACAGCGGATATGTGCGAATTAGAGGCTGAATCGTGCGAAAATGAGCATAAGTCGTGCAAAACGAGCAAAATTGTTCATTGTGGTGTTGAATTGTGCTCAGATAGGATAACTTAACATAACTAGATAGTACAGAGTCGAATTACAGCGGATATGTGCGAATTAGAGGCTGAATCGTTCGAAAATGAGCAAAATTCGTTCAAAACGAGCAAAATTCGTGCAAAACGAGCAAAATTGTTCAGTGTGGTGTTGAATTGTGCTCAGATAGGATAACTTAACATAACTAGATAGTACAGAGTCGAATTGCAGCGGATATGTGCGAATTAGAGGCTGAATCGTGCGAAAATGAGCATAATTCGTGCAAAACGAGCAAAATTGTTCGTTGTGGTGTTGAATTGTGCTCAGATAGGATAACTTAACATAACTAGATAGTACAGAGTCGAATTACAGCGGATATGTGCGAATTAGAGGCTGAATCGTGCGAAAATGAGCATAATTCGTTCAAAGCGATCAAAATTGTTCATTGTGGTGTTGAATTGTGCTCAGTTACGATAACTTAACATGACTAGATAGTACAGAGTCGAATTAAAGCGGATGTGTGCGAATTAGAGGCTGAATCGTGCGAAAATGAGCATAATTCGTTCAAAACCAGCAAAATTGTTCATTGTGGTGTTGAATTGTGCTCAGTTACGATAACTTAACATGACTAGATAGTACAGAGTCGAATTACAGCGGATATGTGCGAATTAGAGGCTGAATCGTGCGAAAATGAGCATAATTCGTGCAAAACGAGCAAAATTGTTCGTTGTAGTGCTGAATTGTGCTCAGATAGGATAACTTAACATAACTAGATAGTACAGAGTCGAATTACAGCGGATATGTGCGAATTAGAGGCTGAATCGTGCGAAAATGAGCATAATTCGTTCAAAACGAGCAAAATTGTTCATTGTGATGTTGAATTGTGCTCAGTTACGATAACGTATCATGACTAGATAGTACAGAGTCGAATTACAGCGGATATGTGCGAATTAGAGGCTGAATCGTGCGAAAATGAGCATAATTCGTTCAAAACGGGCAAAATTGTTCATTGTGGTGTTGAATTGTGCTCAGATAGGATAACTTAACATAACTAGATAGTACAGAGTCGAATTACAGCGGATATGTGCGAATTAGAGGCTGAATCGTGCGAAAATGAGCATAATTCGTTCAAAACGATCAAAATTGTTCATTGTGGTGTTGAATTGTGCTCAGTTACGATAACTTAACATGACTAGATAGTACAGAGTCGAATTACAGCGGATATGTGCGAATTAGAGGCTGAATCGTGCGAAAATGAGCATAATTCGTTCAAAACGGGCAAAATTGTTCATTGTGGTGTTGAATTGTGCTCAGATAGGATAACTTAACATAACTAGATAGTACAGAGTCGAATTACAGCGGATATGTGCGAATTAGAGGCTGAATCGTGCGAAAATGAGCATAATTCGTTCAAAACGAGCAAAATTGTTCATTGTGATGTTGAATTGTGCTCAGTTACGATAACTTAACATGACTAGATAGTACAGAGTCGAATTACAGCGGATATGTGCGAATTAGAGGCTGAATCGTGCGAAAATGAGCATAATTCGTTCAAAACCAGCAAAATTGTTCATTGTGGTGTTGAATTGTGCTCAGATAGGATACCTTAACATAACTAGGTAGTACAGAGTCGAATTACAGCGGATATGTGCGAATTAGAGGCTGAATCGTGCGAAAACGAGCATAATTCGTTCAAAACGATCAAAATTGTTCATTGTGGTGTTGAATTGTGCTCAGTTACGATAACTTAACATGACTAGATAGTACAGAGTCGAATTACAGCGGATATGTGCGAATTAGAGGCTGAATCGTGCGAAAATGAGCATAATTCGTGCAAAACGAGCAAAATTGTTCGTTGTGGTGTTGAATTGTGCTCAGATAGGATAACTTAACATAACTAAATAGTACAGAGTCGAATTACAGCGGATATGTGCGAATTAGAGGCTGAATCGTTCGAAAATGAGCTAAATTCGTTCAAAACGAGCAAAATTCGTGCAAAACGAGCAAAATTGTTCATTGTGGTGTTGAATTGTGCTCAGATAGGATAACTTAACATAACTAGATAGTACAGAGTCGAATCACAGCGGATATGTGCGAATTAGAGGCTGAATCGTGCGAAACTCAGCAAAATACGTTCATTTCGAGTAAAATTGTTCATTGTGGTGTTGAATTGTGCTCAGATAGGATAACTTAACATGACTAGATAGTACAGAGTCGAATTACAGCGGATATGTGCGAATTAGAGGCTGAATCGTGCGAAAATGAGCATAATTCGTGCAAAACGAGCAAAATTGTTCGTTGTGGTGTTGAATTGTGCTCAGATAGGATAACTTAACATAACTAGATAGTACAGAGTCGAATTGCAGCGGATATGTGCGAATTAAAGGCTGAATCGTGCGAAAATGAGCATAATTCGTGCAAAACGAGCAAAATTGTTCGTTGTGGTGTTGAATTGTGCTCAGATAGGGTAACATTAACATAACTAGATAGTACAGAGTCGAATTACAGCGGATATGTGCGAATTAGAGGCTGAATCGTTCGAAAATGAGCTAAATTCGTTCAAAACGAGCAAAATTGTTCATTGTGGTGTTGAATTGTGCTCAGATAGGATAACTTAACATAACTAGATAGTACAGAGTCGAATTACAGCGGATATGTGCGAATTAGAGGCTGAATCGTGCGAAAATGAGCATAAGTCGTGCAAAACGAGCAAAATTGTTCATTGTGGTGTTGAATTGTGCTCAGATAGGATAACTTAACATAACTAGATAGTACAGAGTCGAATTACAGCGGATATGTGCGAATTAGAGGCTGAATCGTTCGAAAATGCGCAAAATTCGTTCAAAACGAGCAAAATTCGTGCAAAACGAGCAAAATTGTTCAGTGTGGTGTTGAATTGTGCTCAGATAGGATAACTTAACATAACTAGATAGTACAGAGTCGAATTGCAGCGGATATGTGCGAATTAGAGGCTGAATCGTGCGAAAATGAGCATAATTCGTGCAAAACGAGCAAAATTGTTCGTTGTGGTGTTGAATTGTGCTCAGATAGGATAACTTAACATAACTAGATAGTACAGAGTCGAATTACAGCGGATATGTGCGAATTAGAGGCTGAATCGTGCGAAAATGAGCATAATTCGTTCAAGACCAGCAAAATTGTTCATTGTGGTATGAATTGTGCTCAGTTACGATAACTTAACATGACTAGATAGTACAGAGTCGAATTACAGCGGATATGTGCGAATTAGAGGCTGAATCGTGCGAAAATGAGCATAATTCGTGCAAAACGAGCAAAATTGTTCGTTGTGGTGTTGAATTGTGCTCAGATAGGATAACTTAACATAACTAAATAGTACAGAGTCGAATTACAGCGGATATGTGCGAATTAGAGGCTGAATCGTGCGAAACTGAGCAAAATACGTTCATTTCGAGTAAAATTGTTCATTGTGGTGTTGAATTGTGCTCAGATAGGATAACTTAACATGACTAGATAGTACAGAGTCGAATTACAGCGGATATGTGCGAATTAGAGGCTGAATCGTGCGAAAATGAGCATAAGTCGTGCAAAACGAGCAAAATTGTTCATTGTGGTGTTGAATTGTGCTCAGATAGGATAACTTAACATAACTAGATAGTACAGAGTCGAATTACAGCGGATATGTGCGAATTAGAGGCTGAATCGTGCGAAAATGAGCATAATTCGTTCAAAGCGATCAAAATTGTTCATTGTGGTGTTGAATTGTGCTCAGTTACGATAACTTAACATGACTAGATAGTACAGAGTCGAATTAAAGCGGATGTGTGCGAATTAGAGGCTGAATCGTGCGAAAATGAGCATAATTCGTTCAAAACCAGCAAAATTGTTCATTGTGGTGTTGAATTGTGCTCAGTTACGATAACTTAACATGACTAGATAGTACAGAGTCGAATTACAGCGGATATGTGCGAATTAGAGGCTGAATCGTGCGAAAATGAGCATAATTCGTGCAAAACGAGCAAAATTGTTCGTTGTAGTGTTGAATTGTGCTCAGATAGGATAACTTAACATAACTAGATAGTACAGAGTCGAATTACAGCGGATATGTGCGAATTAGAGGCTGAATCGTGCGAAAATGAGCATAATTCGTTCAAAACGAGCAAAATTGTTCATTGTGATGTTGAATTGTGCTCAGTTACGATAACGTATCATGACTAGATAGTACAGAGTCGAATTACAGCGGATATGTGCGAATTAGAGGCTGAATCGTGCGAAAATGAGCATAATTCGTTCAAAACGGGCAAAATTGTTCATTGTGGTGTTGAATTGTGCTCAGATAGGATAACTTAATATAACTAGATAGTACAGAGTCGAATTACAGCGGATATGTGCGAATTAGAGGCTGAATCGTGCGAAAATGAGCATAGTTCGTTCAAAACGATCAAAATTGTTCATTGTGGTGTTGAATTGTGCTCAGTTACGATAACTTAACATGACTAGATAGTACAGAGTCGAATTACAGCGGATATGTGCGAATTAGAGGCTGAATCGTGCGAAAATGAGCATAATTCGTTCAAAACGAGCAAAATTGTTCGTTGTGGTGTTGAATTGTGCTCAGTTACGATAACTTAACATGACTAGATAGTACAGAGTCGAATTACAGCGGATATGTGCGAATTAGAGGCTGAATCGTGCGAAAATGAGCATAATTCGTGCAAAACGAGCAAAATTGTTCGTTGTGGTGCTGAATTGTGCTCAGATAGGATAACTTAACATAACTAGGTAGTACAGAGTCGAATTACAGCGGATATGTGCGAATTAGAGGCTGAATCGTGCGAAAATGAGCATAATTCGTGCAAAACGAGCAAAATTGTTCGTTGTAGTGTTGAATTGTGCTCAGATAGGATAACTTAACATAACTAGATAGTACAGAGTCGAATTACAGCGGATATGTGCGAATTAGAGGCTGAATCGTGCGAAAATGAGCATAATTCGTTCAAAACGAGCAAAATTGTTCATTGTGATGTTGAATTGTGCTCAGTTACGATAACGTATCATGACTAGATAGTACAGAGTCGAATTACAGCGGATATGTGCGAATTAGAGGCTGAATCGTGCGAAAATGAGCATAATTCGTTCAAAACGGGCAAAATTGTTCATTGTGGTGTTGAATTGTGCTCAGATAGGATAACTTAACATAACTAGATAGTACAGAGTCGAATTACAGCGGATATGTGCGAATTAGAGGCTGAATCGTGCGAAAATAAGCATAATTCGTGCAAAACGAGCAAAATTGTTCATTGTGGTGTTGAATTTTGCTCAGATAGGATAACTTAACATAACTAGATAGTACAGAGTCGAATTACAGCGGATATGTGCGAATTAGAGGCTGAATCGTGCGAAAATGAGCATAATTCGTGCAAAACGAGCAAAATTGTTCGTTGTGGTGTTGAATTGTGCTCAGATAGAATAACTTAACATAACTAGGTAGTACAGAGTCGAATTACAGCGGATATGTGCGAATTAGAGGCTGAATCGTTCGAAAATGAGCTAAATTCGTTCAAAACGAGCAAAATTGTTCATTGTGGTGTTGAATTGTGCTCAGATAGGATAGCTTAACATAACTAGATAGTACAGAGTCGAATTACGGCGGATATGTGCGAATTAGAGGCTGAATCGTTCGAAAATGAGCAAAATTCGTTCAAAACGAGCAAAATTCGTGCAAAACGAGCAAAATTGTTCAGTGTGGTGTTGAATTGTGCTCAGATAGGATAACTTAACATAACTAGATAGTACAGAGTCGAATTGCAGCGGATATGTGCGAATTAGAGGCTGAATCGTGCGAAAATGAGCATAATTCGTGCAAAACGAGCAAAATTGTTCGTTGTGGTGTTGAATTGTGCTCAGATAGGATAACTTAACATAACTAGATAGTACAGAGTCGAATTACAGCGGATATGTGCGAATTAGAGGCTGAATCGTGCGAAAATGAGCATAATTCGTTCAAAGCGATCAAAATTGTTCATTGTGGTGTTGAATTGTGCTCAGTTACGATAACTTAACATGACTAGATAGTACAGAGTCGAATTAAAGCGGATGTGTGCGAATTAGAGGCTGAATCGTGCGAAAATGAGCATAATTCGTTCAAAACCAGCAAAATTGTTCATTGTGGTGTTGAATTGTGCTCAGTTACGATAACTTAACATGACTAGATAGTACAGAGTCGAATTACAGCGGATATGTGCGAATTAGAGGCTGAATCGTGCGAAAATGAGCATAATTCGTGCAAAACGAGCAAAATTGTTCGTTGTAGTGTTGAATTGTGCTCAGATAGGATAACTTAACATAACTAGATAGTACAGAGTCGAATTACAGCGGATATGTGCGAATTAGAGGCTGAATCGTGCGAAAATGAGCATAATTCGTTCAAAACGAGCAAAATTGTTCATTGTGATGTTGAATTGTGCTCAGTTACGATAACGTATCATGACTAGATAGTACAGAGTCGAATTACAGCGGATATGTGCGAATTAGAGGCTGAATCGTGCGAAAATGAGCATAATTCGTTCAAGACCAGCAAAATTGTTCATTGTGGTATGAATTGTGCTCAGTTACGATAACTTAACATGACTAGATAGTACAGAGTCGAATTACAGCGGATATGTGCGAATTAGAGGCTGAATCGTGCGAAAATGAGCATAATTCGTGCAAAACGAGCAAAATTGTTCGTTGTGGTGTTGAATTGTGCTCAGATAGGATAACTTAACATAACTAAATAGTACAGAGTCGAATTACAGCGGATATGTGCGAATTAGAGGCTGAATCGTGCGAAACTGAGCAAAATACGTTCATTTCGAGTAAAATTGTTCATTGTGGTGTTGAATTGTGCTCAGATAGGATAACTTAACATGACTAGATAGTACAGAGTCGAATTACAGCGGATATGTGCGAATTAGAGGCTGAATCGTGCGAAAATGAGCATAATTCGTGCAAAACGAGCAAAATTGTTCGTTGTGGTGTTGAATTGTGCTCAGATAGGATAACTTAACATAACTAGATAGTACAGAGTCGAATTGCAGCGGATATGTGCGAATTAGAGGCTGAATCGTGCGAAAATGAGCATAATTCGTGCAAAACGAGCAAAATTGTTCGTTGTGGTGTTGAATTGTGCTCAGATAGGATAACTTAACATAACTAGATAGTACAGAGTCGAATTACAGCGGATATGTGCGAATTAGAGGCTGAATCGTTCGAAAATGAGCTAAATTCGTTCAAAACGAGCAAAATTGTTCATTGTGGTGTTGAATTGTGCTCAGATAGGATAACTTAACATAACTAGATAGTACAGAGTCGAATTACAGCGGATATGTGCGAATTAGAGGCTGAATCGTGCGAAAATGAGCATAAGTCGTGCAAAACGAGCAAAATTGTTCATTGTGGTGTTGAATTGTGCTCAGATAGGATAACTTAACATAACTAGATAGTACAGAGTCGAATTACAGCGGATATGTGCGAATTAGAGGCTGAATCGTTCGAAAATGAGCAAAATTCGTTCAAAACGAGCAAAATTCGTGCAAAACGAGCAAAATTGTTCAGTGTGGTGTTGAATTGTGCTCAGATAGGATAACTTAACATAACTAGATAGTACAGAGTCGAATTGCAGCGGATATGTGCGAATTAGAGGCTGAATCGTGCGAAAATGAGCATAATTCGTGCAAAACGAGCAAAATTGTTCGTTGTGGTGTTGAATTGTGCTCAGATAGGATAACTTAACATAACTAGATAGTACAGAGTCGAATTACAGCGGATATGTGCGAATTAGAGGCTGAATCGTGCGAAAATGAGCATAATTCGTTCAAAGCGATCAAAACTGTTCATTGTGGTGTTGAATTGTGCTCAGTTACGATAACTTAACATGACTAGATAGTACAGAGTCGAATTAAAGCGGATGTGTGCGAATTAGAGGCTGAATCGTGCGAAAATGAGCATAATTCGTTCAAAACCAGCAAAATTGTTCATTGTGGTGTTGAATTGTGCTCAGTTACGATAACTTAACATGACTAGATAGTACAGAGTCGAATTACAGCGGATATGTGCGAATTAGAGGCTGAATCGTGCGAAAATGAGCATAATTCGTGCAAAACGAGCAAAATTGTTCGTTGTAGTGTTGAATTGTGCTCAGATAGGATAACTTAACATAACTAGATAGTACAGAGTCGAATTACAGCGGATATGTGCGAATTAGAGGCTGAATCGTGCGAAAATGAGCATAATTCGTTCAAAACGAGCAAAATTGTTCATTGTGATGTTGAATTGTGCTCAGTTACGATAACGTATCATGACTAGATAGTACAGAGTCGAATTACAGCGGATATGTGCGAATTAGAGGCTGAATCGTGCGAAAATGAGCATAATTCGTTCAAAACGGGCAAAATTGTTCATTGTGGTGTTGAATTGTGCTCAGATAGGATAACTTAATATAACTAGATAGTACAGAGTCGAATTACAGCGGATATGTGCGAATTAGAGGCTGAATCGTGCGAAAATGAGCATAGTTCGTTCAAAACGATCAAAATTGTTCATTGTGGTGTTGAATTGTGCTCAGTTACGATAACTTAACATGACTAGATAGTACAGAGTCGAATTACAGCGGATATGTGCGAATTAGAGGCTGAATCGTGCGAAAATGAGCATAATTCGTGCAAAACGAGCAAAATTGTTCGTTGTAGTGTTGAATTGTGCTCAGATAGGATAACTTAACATAACTAGATAGTACAGAGTCGAATTACAGCGGATATGTGCGAATTAGAGGCTGAATCGTGCGAAAATGAGCATAATTCGTTCAAAACGAGCAAAATTGTTCATTGTGATGTTGAATTGTGCTCAGTTACGATAACGTATCATGACTAGATAGTACAGAGTCGAATTACAGCGGATATGTGCGAATTAGAGGCTGAATCGTGCGAAAATGAGCATAATTCGTTCAAAACGGGCAAAATTGTTCATTGTGGTGTTGAATTGTGCTCAGATAGGATAACTTAACATAACTAGATAGTACAGAGTCGAATTACAGCGGATATGTGCGAATTAGAGGCTGAATCGTGCGAAAATAAGCATAATTCGTGCAAAACGAGCAAAATTGTTCATTGTGGTGTTGAATTTTGCTCAGATAGGATAACTTAACATAACTAGATAGTACAGAGTCGAATTACAGCGGATATGTGCGAATTAGAGGCTGAATCGTGCGAAAATGAGCATAATTCGTGCAAAACGAGCAAAATTGTTCGTTGTGGTGTTGAATTGTGCTCAGATAGAATAACTTAACATAACTAGGTAGTACAGAGTCGAATTACAGCGGATATGTGCGAATTAGAGGCTGAATCGTTCGAAAATGAGCTAAATTCGTTCAAAACGAGCAAAATTGTTCATTGTGGTGTTGAATTGTGCTCAGATAGGATAGCTTAACATAACTAGATAGTACAGAGTCGAATTACGGCGGATATGTGCGAATTAGAGGCTGAATCGTTCGAAAATGAGCAAAATTCGTTCAAAACGAGCAAAATTCGTGCAAAACGAGCAAAATTGTTCAGTGTGGTGTTGAATTGTGCTCAGATAGGATAACTTAACATAACTAGATAGTACAGAGTCGAATTGCAGCGGATATGTGCGAATTAGAGGCTGAATCGTGCGAAAATGAGCATAATTCGTGCAAAACGAGCAAAATTGTTCGTTGTGGTGTTGAATTGTGCTCAGATAGGATAACTTAACATAACTAGATAGTACAGAGTCGAATTAAAGCGGATGTGTGCGAATTAGAGGCTGAATCGTGCGAAAATGAGCATAATTCGTTCAAAACCAGCAAAATTGTTCATTGTGGTGTTGAATTGTGCTCAGTTACGATAACTTAACATGACTAGATAGTACAGAGTCGAATTACAGCGGATATGTGCGAATTAGAGGCTGAATCGTGCGAAAATGAGCATAATTCGTGCAAAACGAGCAAAATTGTTCGTTGTAGTGTTGAATTGTGCTCAGATAGGATAACTTAACATAACTAGATAGTACAGAGTCGAATTACAGCGGATATGTGCGAATTAGAGGCTGAATCGTGCGAAAATGAGCATAATTCGTTCAAAACGAGCAAAATTGTTCATTGTGATGTTGAATTGTGCTCAGTTACGATAACGTATCATGACTAGATAGTACAGAGTCGAATTACAGCGGATATGTGCGAATTAGAGGCTGAATCGTGCGAAAATGAGCATAATTCGTTCAAGACCAGCAAAATTGTTCATTGTGGTATGAATTGTGCTCAGTTACGATAACTTAACATGACTAGATAGTACAGAGTCGAATTACAGCGGATATGTGCGAATTAGAGGCTGAATCGTGCGAAAATGAGCATAATTCGTGCAAAACGAGCAAAATTGTTCGTTGTGGTGTTGAATTGTGCTCAGATAGGATAACTTAACATAACTAAATAGTACAGAGTCGAATTACAGCGGATATGTGCGAATTAGAGGCTGAATCGTGCGAAACTGAGCAAAATACGTTCATTTCGAGTAAAATTGTTCATTGTGGTGTTGAATTGTGCTCAGATAGGATAACTTAACATGACTAGATAGTACAGAGTCGAATTACAGCGGATATGTGCGAATTAGAGGCTGAATCGTGCGAAAATGAGCATAATTCGTGCAAAACGAGCAAAATTGTTCGTTGTGGTGTTGAATTGTGCTCAGATAGGATAACTTAACATAACTAGATAGTACAGAGTCGAATTGCAGCGGATATGTGCGAATTAGAGGCTGAATCGTGCGAAAATGAGCATAATTCGTGCAAAACGAGCAAAATTGTTCGTTGTGGTGTTGAATTGTGCTCAGATAGGATAACTTAACATAACTAGATAGTACAGAGTCGAATTACAGCGGATATGTGCGAATTAGAGGCTGAATCGTTCGAAAATGAGCTAAATTCGTTCAAAACGAGCAAAATTGTTCATTGTGGTGTTGAATTGTGCTCAGATAGGATAACTTAACATAACTAGATAGTACAGAGTCGAATTACAGCGGATATGTGCGAATTAGAGGCTGAATCGTGCGAAAATGAGCATAAGTCGTGCAAAACGAGCAAAATTGTTCATTGTGGTGTTGAATTGTGCTCAGATAGGATAACTTAACATAACTAGATAGTACAGAGTCGAATTACAGCGGATATGTGCGAATTAGAGGCTGAATCGTTCGAAAATGAGCAAAATTCGTTCAAAACGAGCAAAATTCGTGCAAAACGAGCAAAATTGTTCAGTGTGGTGTTGAATTGTGCTCAGATAGGATAACTTAACATAACTAGATAGTACAGAGTCGAATTGCAGCGGATATGTGCGAATTAGAGGCTGAATCGTGCGAAAATGAGCATAATTCGTGCAAAACGAGCAAAATTGTTCGTTGTGGTGTTGAATTGTGCTCAGATAGGATAACTTAACATAACTAGATAGTACAGAGTCGAATTACAGCGGATATGTGCGAATTAGAGGCTGAATCGTGCGAAAATGAGCATAATTCGTTCAAAGCGATCAAAACTGTTCATTGTGGTGTTGAATTGTGCTCAGTTACGATAACTTAACATGACTAGATAGTACAGAGTCGAATTAAAGCGGATGTGTGCGAATTAGAGGCTGAATCGTGCGAAAATGAGCATAATTCGTTCAAAACCAGCAAAATTGTTCATTGTGGTGTTGAATTGTGCTCAGTTACGATAACTTAACATGACTAGATAGTACAGAGTCGAATTACAGCGGATATGTGCGAATTAGAGGCTGAATCGTGCGAAAATGAGCATAATTCGTGCAAAACGAGCAAAATTGTTCGTTGTAGTGTTGAATTGTGCTCAGATAGGATAACTTAACATAACTAGATAGTACAGAGTCGAATTACAGCGGATATGTGCGAATTAGAGGCTGAATCGTGCGAAAATGAGCATAATTCGTTCAAAACGAGCAAAATTGTTCATTGTGATGTTGAATTGTGCTCAGTTACGATAACGTATCATGACTAGATAGTACAGAGTCGAATTACAGCGGATATGTGCGAATTAGAGGCTGAATCGTGCGAAAATGAGCATAATTCGTTCAAAACGGGCAAAATTGTTCATTGTGGTGTTGAATTGTGCTCAGATAGGATAACTTAATATAACTAGATAGTACAGAGTCGAATTACAGCGGATATGTGCGAATTAGAGGCTGAATCGTGCGAAAATGAGCATAGTTCGTTCAAAACGATCAAAATTGTTCATTGTGGTGTTGAATTGTGCTCAGTTACGATAACTTAACATGACTAGATAGTACAGAGTCGAATTACAGCGGATATGTGCGAATTAGAGGCTGAATCGTGCGAAAATGAGCATAATTCGTTCAAAACGAGCAAAATTGTTCATTGTGATGTTGAATTGTGCTCAGTTACGATAACTTAACATGACTAGATAGTACAGAGTCGAATTACAGCGGATATGTGCGAATTAGAGGCTGAATCGTGCGAAAATGAGCATAATTCGTGCAAAACGAGCAAAATTGTTCGTTGTGGTGCTGAATTGTGCTCAGATAGGATAACTTAACATAACTAGGTAGTACAGAGTCGAATTACAGCGGATATGTGCGAATTAGAGGCTGAATCGTGCGAAAATGAGCAAAATTCGTTCAAAACGAGCAAAATTCGTGCAAAACGAGCAAAATTGTTCAGTGTGGTGTTGAATTGTGCTCAGATAGGGTAACTTAACATAACTAGATAGTACAGAGTCGAATTGCAGCGGATATGTGCGAATTAGAGGCTGAATCGTGCGAAAATGAGCATAATTCGTTCAAAACGAGCAAAATTGTTCATTGTGATGTTGAATTGTGCTCAGTTACGATAACGTATCATGACTAGATAGTACAGAGTCGAATTAAAGCGGATATGTGCGAATTAGAGGCTGAATCGTGCGAAAATGAGCATAATTCGTTCAAAACCAGCAAAATTGTTCATTGTGGTGTTGAATTGTGCTCAGTTACGATAACTTAACATGACTAGATAGTACAGAGTCGAATTACAGCGGATATGTGCGAATTAGAGGCTGAATCGTGCGAAAATGAGCATAATTCGTTCAAAACGAGCAAAATTGT
Organism: Megachile rotundata; assembly: GCF_050947335.1. NCBI lineage: Eukaryota > Metazoa > Arthropoda > Insecta > Hymenoptera > Megachilidae > Megachile > Megachile rotundata. Next base: position 3,739 of record NW_027474222.1, on the reverse strand, counting down.
TCATTGTGATGTTGAATTGTGCTCAGTTACGATAACGTATCATGACTAGATAGTACAGAGTCGAATTACAGCGGATATGTGCGAATTAGAGGCTGAATCGTGCGAAAATGAGCATAATTCGTTCAAAACGGGCAAAATTGTTCATTGTGGTGTTGAATTGTGCTCAGATAGGATAACTTAACATAACTAGATAGTACAGAGTCGAATTACAGCGGATATGTGCGAATTAGAGGCTGAATCGTGCGAAAATGAGCATAATTCGTGCAAAACGAGCAAAATTGTTCGTTGTGTTGCTGAATTGTGCTCAGATAGGATAACTTAACATAACTAGATAGTACAGAGTCGAATTGCAGCGGATATGTGCGAATTAGAGGCTGAATCGTGCGAAAATGAGCATAATTCGTTCAAAACCAGCAAAATTGTTCATTGTGGTGTTGAATTGTGCTCAGTTACGATAACTTAACATGACTAGATAGTACAGAGTCGAATTACAGCGGATATGTGCGAATTAGAGACTGAACCGTGCGAAAATGAGCAAAATTCGTTCAAAACGAGCAAAATTCGTGCAAAACGAGCAAAATTGTTCAGTGTGGTGTTGAATTGTGCTCAGTTACGATAACTTAACATGACTAGATAGTACAGAGTCGAATCACAGCGGATATGTGCGAATTAGAGGCTGAATCGTTCGAAAATGAGCAAAATTCGTTCAAAACGAGCAAAATTCGTGCAAAACGAGCAAAATTGTTCATTGTGGTGTTGAATTGTGCTCAGATAGGATAACTTAACTTAACTAGATAGTACAGAGTCGAATCACAGCGGATATGTGCGAATTAGAGGCGGAATCGTGCGAAACTGAGCAAAATACGTTCATTTCGAGCAAAATTGTTCATTGTGGTGTTGAATTGTGCTCAGATAGGATAACTTAACATAACTAGATAGTACAGAGTCGAATTACAGCGGATATGTGCGAATTAGAGGCTGAATCGTGCGAAAATGAGCATAATTCGTGCAAAACGAGCAAATTTGTTCGTTGTGGTGTTGAATTGTGCTCAGATAGGATAACTTAACATAACTAGATAGTACAGAGTCGAATTGCAGCGGATATGTGCGAATTAGAGGCTGAATCGTGCGAAAATGAGCATAATTCGTGCAAAACGAGCAAAATTGTTCGTTGTGGTGTTGAATTGTGCTCAGATAGAATAACTTAACATAACTAGGTAGTACAGAGTCGAATTACAGCGGATATGTGCGATTTAGAGGCTGAATCGTGCGAAAATGGGCATAATTCGTTCAAAACCAGCAAAATTGTTCATTGTGGTGTTGAATTGTGCTCAGATGCGATAACTTAACATGACTAGATAGTACAGAGTCGAATCACAGCGGATATGTGCGAATTAGAGGCTGAATCGTTCGAAAATGAGCAAAATTCGTTCAAAACGAGCAAAATTCGTGCAAAACGAGCAAAATTGTTCATTGTGGTGTTGAATTGTGCTCAGATAGGATAACTTAACATAACTAGATAGTACAGAGTCGAATTACAGCGGATATGTGCGAATTAGAGGCTGAATCGTGCGAAAATGAGCATAATTCGTGCAAAACGAGCAAATTTGTTCGTTGTGGTGTTGAATTGTGCTCAGATAGGATAACTTAACATAACTAGATAGTACAGAGCCGAATTGCAGCGGATATGTGCGAATTAGAGGCTGAATCGTGCGAAAATGAGCATAATTCGTGCAAAACGAGCAAAATTGTTCGTTGTGGTGATGAATTGTGCTCAGATAGAATAACTTAACATAACTAGGTAGTACAGAGTCGAATTACAGCGGATATGTGCGAATTAGAGGCTGAATCGTGCGAAAATGAGCATAATTCGTTCAAAACCAGCAAAATTGTTCATTGTGGTGTTGAATTGTGCTCAGATGCGATAACTTAACATGACTAGATAGTACAGAGTCGAGTCACAGCGGATATGTGCGAATTAGAGGCTGAATCGTTCGAAAATGAGCAAAATTCGTTCAAAACGAGCAAAATTCGTGCAAAACGAGCAAAATTGTTCATTGTGGTGTTGAATTGTGCTCAGATAGGATAACTTCACTTAACTAGATAGTACAGAGTCGAATCACAGCGGATATGTGCGAATTAGAGGCGGAATCGTGCGAAACTGAGCAAAATACGTTCATTTCGAGCAAAATTGTTCATTGTGGTGTTGAATTGTGCTCAGATAGGATAACTTAACATAACTAGATAGTACAGAGTCGAATTACAGCGGATATGTGCGAATTAGAGGCTGAATCGTGCGAAAATGAGCATAATTCGTGCAAAACGAGCAAATTTGTTCGTTGTGGTGTTGAATTGTGCTCAGATAGGATAACTTAACATGACTAGATAGCACAGAGTCGAATTATAGCGGATATGTGCGAATTAGAGGCTGAATCGTGCGAAAATGAGCATAATTCGTGCAAAACGAGCAAATTTGTTCGTTGTGGTGTTGAATTGTGCTCAGATAGGATAACTTAACATAACTAGATAGTACAGAGTCGAATTGCAGCGGATATGTGCGAATTAGAGGCTGAATCGTGCGAAAATGAGCATAATTCGTGCAAAACGAGCAAAATTGTTCGTTGTGGTGTTGAATTGTGCTCAGATAGAATAACTTAACATAACTAGGTAGTACAGAGTCGAATTACAGCGGATATGTGCGAATTAGAGGCTGAATCGTGCGAAAATGAGCATAATTCGTTCAAAACCAGCAAAATTGTTCATTGTGGTGTTGAATTGTGCTCAGATGCGATAACTTAACATGACTAGATAGTACAGAGTCGAATCACAGCGGATATGTGCGAATTAGAGGCTGAATCGTTCGAAAATGAGCAAAATTCGTTCAAAACGAGCAAAATTCGTGCAAAACGAGCAAAATTGTTCATTGTGGTGTTGAATTGTGCTCAGATAGGATAACTTAACTTAACTAGATAGTACAGAGTCGAATCACAGCGGATATGTGCGAATTAGAGGCGGAATCGTGCGAAACTGAGCAAAATACGTTCATTTCGAGCAAAATTGTTCATTGTGGTGTTGAATTGTGCTCAGATAGGATAACTTAACATAACTAGATAGTACAGAGTCGAATTACAGCGGATATGTGCGAATTAGAGGCTGAATCGTGCGAAAATGAGCATAATTCGTGCAAAACGAGCAAATTTGTTCGTTGTGGTGTTGAATTGTGCTCAGATAGGATAACTTAACATAACTAGATAGTACAGAGCCGAATTGCAGCGGATATGTGCGAATTAGAGGCTGAATCGTGCGAAAATGAGCATAATTCGTGCAAAACGAGCAAAATTGTTCGTTGTGGTGATGAATTGTGCTCAGATAGAATAACTTAACATAACTAGGTAGTACAGAGTCGAATTACAGCGGATATGTGCGAATTAGAGGCTGAATCGTGCGAAAATGAGCATAATTCGTTCAAAACCAGCAAAATTGTTCATTGTGGTGTTGAATTGTGCTCAGATGCGATAACTTAACATGACTAGATAGTACAGAGTCGAATCACAGCGGATATGTGCGAATTAGAGGCTGAATCGTTCGAAAATGAGCAAAATTCGTTCAAAACGAGCAAAATTCGTGCAAAACGAGCAAAATTGTTCATTGTGGTGTTGAATTGTGCTCAGATAGGATAACTTCACTTAACTAGATAGTACAGAGTCGAATCACAGCGGATATGTGCGAATTAGAGGCG